>NW_024705151.1:0-67696 GCF_018977255.1 Callorhinchus milii
AACCTCCTGCAACACGATTCTTGGCGTTGTTGCTGGCGCGGATTTTTTTTATCGCGCCATGAACCTCTAGAAGACATGCGGCTCGGCAGAGGTAAGCGACTACACATAGTGTAAAGACATGGATGTGAGCTAGGAAACCCTTATCGGGTGTAGGGCCCCCTAAGGCTACTTTCTGACGAACGAGACTGAATTATGACGGAGCATGGTATCAGCCACGTGCCTTTAAAAAGGCATACATCCGTAAAGGGGTACGGCCAAAGAAGACGACTAGCGGGTATGTCAATTGACCTCACGTGGTGCAACCGAGCTAGTGCTTAGACCTTTGCTTTTGCGCGTTTGGTGATGAATCCGTGCGGCAAGGGCATGCCGGCGATATCCATCCGGTCAAGCCTTGGAGTTATGATGAGTATGGGCGCGACGTACTTCGGCTCTGCTTGTTTTACTCAGTGCTGGAAACAGCGGTCGCCAGTCCATCTTCCCATATTGCAACGCGCTGATCGTCCTACTAACGGCATGAGCTAAGATGCCCTGACCTCGATCACCCTGAATTCACCGGTCAGCCGGTGCGAGATGCTAACTGTTAATAAAGCCAGGCAATATCTGTGATGGGTCTCTTGATTTAATAACCCAATTGGGGTTTAATAGAAACAACACATTGAAGGGTGCTGGCGTGGGCAAGTTTGCTGTGCCTCTCGTGACACATCCCTCGTAAGATTCTTAGTTCCAGTCTAGGCAAAAGTGCCTCTCGACGACAGCTTAAAAGTCGTTGGCGTGGATCTGTTTTATGCGTGCGTGTACGAAGGCTACGCCGCAAGCACTGCCCCCCGCGGGGCACGGACTGAACCTGTGCGATTCTATCTTAATGAGACGCCTCGGGGACCAACAGGTGCGTTACATAACTTACAATGTCCAAAGCAGATGCAAGCTCGATCTCAAGTGACTGACTAGTTTTGGCCACACATCTTAACAGGGTGCACGTAGTGGGTCGGGGAAAACATGAAGAGAACTAGCCCTCATACGTTAACGCGTGCTCGGTCGTAGCTAATCCCGCGGGATCACAGATTAGTACGGTTTGTCTGAAGAAATACAACTTTAGACTATGTTATGCTAGTGATGACGACCATGACGATGTACTTTCAACGTACTGCAGGTAGGAAAATATATCGTGTTAGCCATCGAATTAACGCGTTTGTCCGGCTCACCTTGTGTGGTTGCTAGAACCATTTAATGTTCCCGCGGGTCGTATCCCATTGTTATTCACATGCGAACTTTTCAGGCACGTTTCGGACGTTTGGGTAGTAATATCGTCAATGACTCCCAAGTATCCACAGCGCAGCAGTCGCACTTCACAATTCTACCCCCAATCTGTAAACTTAGCGGCCTCCGTATAGGCGCATGACGAGCTCGTTCCCTGTTAGATATCCGGTTCTATTATGGGGAAACTAGCAATGGTTGTGCGTCGGATTGAGCACGGCGGGACACCTTCCTGAAACATTAGCAGAATCCGTCATTAAGCGGCATTCTAACGCATTCCTAGCCATCCAGCCGTAAGCCTACGCTCACAAAGAATCGGGTTTACCACTATTATCTGGAACCTTCGTAGCTGGCTTAGTTGTCGCATGGGAGGAAGGTACACGACGTTGAAGTTTACTGTGCACTAAATCTCGAGATGGTGCGATTGTGGCAATACTGAAACTGTCACTGCAGGTAAAACGCATACCCCTCCTCCTCCGTAAATCGCGTTCTACATGACAAGCTCAATTATCGTCGTGGTACCCGGAACCTGATTTTTTGTGCGTACTATCTCGTAAATGCATGTGAAGACCAAAAATGCATTCAGTAGCCCATTCAGGCTCATCCCCAAAAATATATCCAGTAGACCCTGGCTTCTATAGTCGGGTCAGCTGTTACGATAGTCTTAGCCCCCGTAACCATGCCGAAATCGTCACTTTTCACGGCGCGTCTCAAGCAGAAAATCTCCCTTGGTCCTTATGGCAAGTTACTATCTTTATCTTGTAAAGGTATGGAGAGTATGAGCTAGGACAGACACCAATGGAGAAAGCCGGCCGCCTCGGTATAACACCGACCGTAGGGGGTCGCCTACGGAATTGAGCAGCTAATACTATGGGAGCTTTCATTTTAGATGGGCACCTTAAAGCACCCCCCCAGGGAGCGACGGTATGGTAAAAGTAAGATGAAGGCCCAGTCTGCCGATCGACCAGCAAATGGAACAGGGGAACTTCGGGAAACTTTCGAGATTCTATTCGAAACGCTGTCCTACGTACCGAGACGTACGGACATACGAAAACCGTTGGCTCAAAACAGCGCCTTGTATCGCCGCGATTTGATCGCACATTTATATAGATCCGCTCGAGCTCAGAGCGTAGAGCTTTAGCCACACAGACTCTGTTCCTGCTGCTTAATCGGGAGACAGGTTTTATATTCTCGCAGATTTCTCCGAATTGTTGCCTGCGCTTGCAGTCTCATCGTCGGTAAATAGACTTTCGCTTCCAGTGTATCTAAAATCATGGCTCACTAGCGACCACAGGTTCATCCTATCGCATATAGGTTACAGGGGCGATCTGCTCCAACAAGGCGAGCTTAGCAAATTATTTACACAAGAGTATCCATAACATGTGTGGGCGCGTAGCGTCTGACTAGGAATGGGCGCGTTACCTGGATCTATACTTGGTATAAACACGCCCACTTACTTCCAGAGGGATCTTCTTAAAATTTCCTATGCTACCAGGTGGGGTGCAATAGATATTTCTCCCGTTAATGTCATAGTAGTACCAACCCTGTTGAAACAATTGACCGTCAGTATAAGACCTCGTAAACTGCTTTAATTCGCATGAGAACGCTCAACAAGTTAAGGGCGCGTAGTATCCTGTCTGTGACATAAGTTAAGGCTCACAAGTGCACAAACAAATGGATCTCGTGTACTGTACGTGCTGGACTCACTCGGTCGGACATACATGAATGGCACTCGCTCGCGGCTTTGACTACGGCCCTGAATCCCATGTGCCATGGTGCTGGAACATTAGCCGCCATGGCAAATTGTAGGAAAAGTCAGTCCGGTTGGTTTCGATGCACCTACTAGGGCATTGCGTGGGGTTTGAGCATGTGCTGCCCAGAACGCTCCATCGCTCCAGAGTTAAAAACTACGATCGAAGATCGAAGAAGTACTAAAAGGGGCACACCCCCCGAAAGTGCCTTCGCAGACTGCTTGGTATGGAATCTGAGTCGTGTGCCCACCTCCGAGGGATTTACCGTTTACGGACCAATCGCGTTGAGAATTACCAACACTTGAGCTTCACCTTGCCACGGGGAATCACCCTAGCCCCGGTATAGATAAGTGTTCACACAGTTTAAGAAAAAGGAGCTTCGCCCGTTCCGACGGCGGCGAGAGGGTGTAATAACGAATCAAATGACAGAGCGTTAGACCTGAAAGATGACTCTGGAGTTTTGATTGAAATGGAAGACAGAAGATAAAGTTGCAGAATTCTGAATCCCCAACCAGTATTCTGTATGGCGTCTACTCTTCCAGGTTAGAGATACGGAACGTAATGAACCCGGTGTTACTGCCATGGATGCGGATCCTACTTAAGGTTGATATTAGACCGAGCGCGAAACAGGCGGCGGACATACACTCCCGCGGCTGCTTCGCCGTGCCACTATGTTACCATGTCCAATAGGGACAAGCTGTCCATAGGTACCGCATCTTGTATCCGGGGAGCCGACGCTTAGATTAGCCTCATTAAACATATAGTCTTCGTAATTTTAATAACCCGCGGAGAGCCGCAAATTGTTCGTGTTGGAACCGCTATCGCTCGTTGATGTACAGCTATATGTCACGATCGAGAAGGAGTGCTCAGGCTTTTGTCCCTGATACCGTACTCATTCACTTAAGGCACGTGACTTGCTCCGATTGGCAACGTTTTGTTCAGTTGTAGATCGAGCTGACGAGACGCGCTAAGAGATGCATGGGATTGACAGAATTCTCATCGCGATATTCGTCTGGAAAAAACTAAGCGTAACTATACTGGCGAGTTAACCCGATCGTCAGGATATTATCTTTAAGATGCGAGGCTGAATAATCACATGGGCAAACTGAGGTCTAGCGCTACGAACAATCGCCGCTTAGGTATCTCATAATCCTTGCCATACGAGTCCAATCTCCCGGATAACAGTCATGAGGTGAAGGCAACATCGTGAAGCCGAGATGTTTGCATTATCGAGGACGTATCGGGTATTGTGCCTTAGATGTTTGGAATTGTTAACCGAGATGATTGAGTCCGTCACGTTGCCTGGGACCTATTAGAGGAACCCGGTGTCTCGTCAAGGCCTAGCCCGTACGTCCGTTCGCCAAAGCTGTACATAAGTATCCAAAAACCGGAAGCTAACAGGACCCGCGGCTAATGTACTTGTACTTCTGGTTCAGATACTTTCATATCTATCATCCGTTGCTATTAGGCATAGCCGAGTGGTCGGGAGTATATCTCGCCAAAGGACCCCAGGGTTACGCCCTCTTACGGGGATGCTTTTCCGGATACGCGAGAATTGTTAGTCATACTCAGCATTCGTACAAGGGTTATTCGCGCCGCCCACAGACTGCGGAGACCAAGTCCGGTCTCGTTCGCTTGGTGTTATCTAGAGGGTGATTAGGAGCTAGCAAGCCAGCCAACCAACCGGGGGGCTCACTCGTATACCTCTCTTTTCGTGTTTGATTGTCTGTTCGTGTGTAATAGCCAAGTGTATGCTGCGTAAGCTTATACTGCGGAATATCAAAAATACCACTGTGCAACAACTAAAGCTGCCAGCCACGTTAATATTATCGAATCATGGTGTTACCCGGTTCAAAAAAGACAGTGTCAACAGGATCGTAGAGTCCCAGAAGGGCTCCCAAGACATGATTTCGATATCGGAAGCTACCGATGATCTCACCGAATGCTCGAGCGAAAAAATTCTAGAGGACCCTCAGGCACCCTCCTCGTGACGAGGTCGAGACTTGGCACACTTCTAAGCATCCCCATTAATAGTATCTAAGTCCCCTAGTCAGCGTTAGATTCTATAAAAGTTGAATGCACGGCCAAAACGTACCTTCTACGCACGTATCGTGCCGGGGATGTATTCCAATAGTTTATGACCCGATCGCAACCTCCTGGACGTATAAATTCGTAAAAGAAAGACCTAATACGTGAAGCGAGTCTCCGCCTCGAATTAGTATGGATGGAAGCAAACCCCCACGTAGGCCCGTGTGCCTAAGGTAATTGACTTTCGCTTTGCCTTCGCGCCGATAAACGTTCCCAATGGTCTGGTCGCCGAGATACCGCCCGACCTTCCCGGCAGGAGTTCGCGCTCTACAGTCAAGGCAATTGCCTTAGAAAGCGTGTACGGGAGGTCTAACAGTCCGGGGTTTGCATTTTCGTGCGACGCGCCGCGGGAACCATCTTGTCCCGATCCAACGGGTCACGATGAGCATACAATTTCGTACCTTAAACGGCTGTAAGTAGGACGAGGGGTAACTCGGCGTTCTTCTAGGCTCGTAGCTCATGGATGTCGTTCAGGGAGAGCATGACCCGTGCTCCCACCTAATCGTTGTCAAAAGGGTTGCTTTTTGCATAGGGGACACGGCGCTCTGTCAAAAGACAGCAGTGGACGATTTGAGGGACACCGCCCCTTTAGAGCTGATAACAGTCAACCGGCTATCCGTATTGCTCGTCAGGGTATAAACTGTGCACGCGAGTTATTCCGTACACAGAGGCTATGTCTCAGAGGGTGGGTGTCTGGAGAAAGAAACGAAACCAGTCCCCGTAAACTGTATGTTCTGTAAATCGACTGAGTTCTAGCTGGTCGCTTCGAGCGTATATGAATAGTTGGAGAGCTTTCTTGACCAGGTGGCGCAGCGAATGGAAGGGCTGAAAACGGCAATATGCCCTAGCCTTACCGCGCACCACTGGATGAAAGTACACTTACAATTAGTTAGGCAGGCCACACTTAAAAAGACATGATGATGGGCGTACTATTAGTCGCAGTTAAGCGCAGCATGCTACGAATGCTCGGTAGTCACGCTTTATGGATGAAAATGCATGGCTCGCTGTGGCAGGTAGCCTACTGTAGCAGCCGGGGGACTAGGGCTTCTGGACTAGCAGATGTTAGGATAATTAAACCTATTCCTGCAATGAACGGCGGCTCCTGCCAGCAGTACATACCTGTGAAGAAACTAGGGAATCACAGTATCTGCTGGTCTACATAACGGTATTCCTTGGGAATTCCTATATAAATATTGATGAGTATCTGTGGCGATCCGCGGGCCTAACGGCAGGTATAGATATAGTCCCGGAACATCCCTTATAGACACAGAATTGTCCTAGGGGGAGTACCAGTATCGGCCGGCTCCTGCTAAGCTCAAGTCCCCCTGCGCTATTCGTACAACTGGAACGGCTAAATTTTGTGCACACACATGCATTCAGGAGCACCACTCGTCGGAGGCCCATGACGCAGAGCGGTGAGGATTATCAACAGTGCTAACAAAAGCAATACTTGGAAGGGTATTTGCTGAAGTATCGTACTTTAAGAAGCCCACTCGCCCCCATACAAGGTGCGATTTCGAACGCGTAAGCGAGACGAACCGATAGATCTCTTAAATTGACAGACTCCACGTTGGCTGAACGGACTCATATTCGCCGTAAATGGAGGATGCTGGTCGTGAGGCCTATAACTTCACATTGCAAAACGCGAAATACGTTCGATATATGGACATAGCCGTATGCGGTGTCCCGCGACTGTCAGTCATGCCCAGAACTGCGGCCAAGAGACGGACGGCATGTTGCGGGCACCGAGGGATGCTTCCTATCACAATTAGTAGATGGCAACCCCTTTACTACTGGTCTAGACTCAACCTTATATCTCCCATCTCAGATGGGGGTGCGGGTCAGTGCCGGCCGGGGTAGGTGACTTTATCACCAGCCGACCGCGACATGTAGCATGAAAGACCCCCTCGCTAGTCATAGGACGGCTGAGGCACGTCCGAAGGACGTCTTGGGGGAGGTCAGCACCTCTCTACAGCTACTTGACAGCTAGTGGCCGGATCAAAGAAGGAGGATTTTATGAGACACTCACCGTGGGTCTGCGATAGGGTGCGCTATAGACATCGGTTGATGGAGGCTATAGCAAGCCTGATTGCTGCAGGCTAGTGCGAGTAGCTCCTGCTCAGTTATCCGAGTATTGTTGGGTGCCTTAAGTTGACGTGGTGCATCGGCTCTCGTGTCCCCGAAGTAGAGATAGTTAGGGATGGGGTTCAACCGATCGTAAAAGTGTTACCAGTATTATCTCGATATATCAATGGTAATATAATAGCCTCCGTGTTCAAAAATAAAACCAGGCTGCTAACACGGCATCCTATAGTACTTGTTCCCGATCAATTTCCACGTTCGAGAGTAGATAAACCCTCCGTGGGCTGTACGTTGCTTTCAGCCTCAGGCGAGGATCAAGGAATGTAAAGGGTGATCCCGGCAGAATAAGCTCATAGGGAGTACCCGGCTTTCCCGCGTACATTGGACTTGTCTGAACATCAAGACGTGTTGTCTCCAGATCCGATGATAGACTTGTGTCTCCGCTCCACTAACTTTCCAACCATGCTAAATGAGCGATGATGAAGTCTTACGCATCTGCGACCACTTTGCACTATCTTAATATTGTCCAGATCACCACACAAACACAAGGCCGATAAATTGGAGCTCGGATAGAGGGTTCATAATGTACTATCGGGGGGAACCAAATGCGACCTCACTTAAAGGGGTCAGGTATAGTGCTGAGACGTCGAACCCACCTTGACCTGGAGTCAGCGAACATTCACGGAATAAAAGCGAGTCCCGCAGATGCAGGCAATGAAAATAGGTTAAGGCTCTCCACCACCACTTACGTCGGCGTCTCTGATTTAGTACTGTTGTCTTAGAACAACAGGGTTCAAGGGCCAACACCTTCTTACATGTGATGGGGGGATGGTCACGCCTCAATCAGTTGCCATACTGGCTCTAGAGAGATTATATGTAACGCCGTAGCGAAATCCGCATTTGGAGCTAGTGGGCCTGTGAAATCCAGGAACTGTTATCCTTTCTCTGCTTGCTCTGTTAATCTCTGGATAACACTTGCCACATCGGCAGAGGCAGCGCAGCTCCTGAGGTGTCACCTACCTTGTGATCATCTAGTTCGCCTTGTTAGGTCTAATACGGTGATTCGAATCCAGCATGCATCAAAATCGCGAATTGATTATCTTGACTGAGCTAAATCATGATGTATTAAAGCTCAGACCCCAGCTTATGCAGACACGCGACGAACCTGCATCAGCCAGTGGTCTCGTTATTATCTAATAGGTTAGTATTGGCTACATGACGCGCGGGTTGGTCGAATACGGCCTTAGGCTCCTGTGATCGCCCCTTGAGAGGTCGATCAATTGGGGTGTACTAAGACAAAGCGCGACTAAGGGAGTATCTTCGCCCGAGGGCCTACAGTGCAGCTACTCAGAGTTGACAGAGGCACCCAACCGTTGGTCAACGTGGGGAGTTGAACTCAGAGGATCATAATCCGCCGATGCTAGGGTAGTTCATGCGGGCACTATTAGCTGAGGGTCCGGCATTGCAACTTGGAAACGCGCGACCATGGTTCAGTTGGTCTGCAGTCCAGTAGGCGACATTGGGGTACATAGGAGTTTTTAGCAATTGGACAATATAACCATTAGGAGATCAAGTCTGTGCAAGAACATCGAGGGTCTGAATACCGGAAGCCGGAGCTGACATCGCGCCATTAACACCCGGAGTGTTGAAAGTTGAAAGTTATAGCCATCACCTGGGTCGTATCTAAAGTGTGTAAAGGCATATTGGAACCACTGGAATGTTGCGAGTGCTCCGAGGATTTTAAAATCAGCGAAAATATACACGAGCTCCGCTGTTCTATAAGAATCTAGAAGGTCAGCTCCAGGACATTTGGAGAATCTACATGCAATTCCACCTAGCATAACGCGCCTCACGCTCATCCGTCACACCACCCGGACCGCAGCGTCAGCCAGAATGCCTTACGTACGCTATGGGACGGGCAATAATTTGTCACTAATTTCGTCCTTAGCTAATACCGATTGTCTACCGTTTGTAATGAACCAGGTGTTGACATATTCCTCCCCAATAGATTATCTTCACAAGCAATTCACGAGGAAAGATTATACCCACACCAAGTCCACATGATAAGCGCACAATAGCAGATGTGACGGTCGATAGTGGGTCGCCGGGCAGTTGAGCACGCGAGTACACAGAACAAGTTAAGCGAGGAGGGCTATGCGCCCGGGCCTAAACGTATCACTCCTTGCCGTGAGAATGGACTTTTTCTGAACGATTCTATTAGGTAACTATACTCGTACAAACCCGCATAGTACGTCATGCACCGGCAGTACCCGCTTGGCGACGGGTGTCAGTCATGATTGTGCACGGCATAATCTGCCAGGGGGAGTTGTATCGCCAGCTCGAACCTAAAATATGCACACGACCAGCCGCGTGCTATAATCCTCTACGAACCTTCCCACTGTTGGAAGAATAAAAGTGAATTCTACATTTATCCGGAAAGAAATCCTAGGGATCGACGACCTTTGTTACCAAGGGTCGTGCTGTTCTCAAGGAAGTCGCCAGAGTTCACCTCCTTGGTGCGCTGAAACTTAATTCTCGGTCAGTCTGTAATAGCGTTCACTCGTGAAACGGCGCTCCACTGTACGAATCAACCCATGCTTATAGAGCATATACACGTGTTGTGGCAGCTTGGCGTAGCTATATCGCGTATCAGCGATATTCCTACCGTATTCGGATGGGATTAACGATCGCGATCTCTCTAGTGCGACAAAATGTAGCCAACTAAACCACGTAATGTCAAACCCCAACCGGACGTGGGCTGGTACCCCCCAGCCTCAGTATCACGGTATTGAAGGGTAGGAGGGGTCGTCGAACTAACGCTTGTTACGCTCAAGCCTCTTTCGCCGTTCCTATAGACTAGCGAGCTAGCTACAATCAGAGAACTCCTCGGCAAACGACGGGGGGTCGAGCTACGATCGTAAGTCCTCACAAACGATATGGAGGTTACAGCCAGCACCGTACAAGACTACGGGTCCCATATAGCAGAATTTATACTGCGTCTTATTACTACGGACACCTGTTAAGGATAGAACCGTTGACTCGAACGCCGGAAACTAACAGCTTCCTGGTCCGCTTTCTCTCACACGTCCTACATCTGGTTAGTAGTAAAGCGACACTGATCTATTCTTTTAGACGGAGTTAGAGATTAGGTGTGACCGCGACTAAGCAATGATAAGTACTGTAATGAGGTCACAGGTCTCTGACCGAAGCTAAGGTACGAAGCAAACCTATAGCTCCTGGCTAAACAGAAGAGTGGAACGCTTCCATATCTAGCAGATCGCCCTACCCATGGAACATCTGACGGAGACCAAGAGGAACAACCCTGATCGTCAAGCCCTCCATCTCCCCGATACCGATGCCTCATCCTTGATACGAGTCTACGCGGGCCTGAGATCAGCGCTTTAGCCTATCAGGTTGCGCCGCAAAGTCTAGTTGACCATTTCCGCTTACAAGCAAACCCCCCGGCACCCTCGTACAGGTCTTACGCCATGTTTTTTGGTGACTCAGCCATGTGCTCAGTAATAGCTATGATTGATTACGCGACATCATGATACAACGACCCCTGTGTAGCACGACAAATGTGGATTCCTTCATAATGATAAGGCCTTAGCGAGTCGTGTGAGCGTGTGTGCAAGCACGCCTGCAGACGTAACCTTAACTTAAGGGATGCTCATACTTAACTACCGTAGTTAGCGGATGGCATCCTTAGAATGATGGCGGGCACGTCTTTGCAGGCTAGTGCCGATTTCAAATAGTGGCTCTGCGTTCACCGAGGCGAATCGTGTCGTGGACGATCAAATATAAAGCAGTTCAAATCGTATACCGCTGGAGCCCACAGAGCCGTATCAGAGCCATATTGGGGAAATATCGTGGCCAATAAAGCCAAGTAAGCGGGGTCTGTCTAACGGCCTAGCCCAGAGAACCTAGGTTGAAAAAGTTGCATAATAGTACCTGCCATTGACTTGGACGCCCCGGCTGCAGCATATATCGACCACTGCTAGAGGGCTCGGAGGCTAAGTCGCACCTAACTTGCGGCCATAGCCGTAGGAACTCCCCCCATACGGGCATTTGCGCTAGTAATGTGTGTCAAACTCATAACGTTCTGTCTGGGGTTAGGGTCGAAAAGTCCTCACAAGTTTATGCCCCATGTATGTAATGCATGGGACTGAAATACCACAGATGGTCCGATCTCATGCGCGAACGGTTTCTAGTTACGAAGGATACATAACCCAACACATCGCTTAATAGTAGAATTCATATATAGACGACGGGAATCGTTCCCTGGCCTGAGCGAAGGAATAACAGACGAGCATACCTAAGTTCGATATCCCTCATTTCGAACCTTATGTATGCCCACTGGCATTCGTCTTAGCCTTTTATGTTGCACCGCGGCAAGACAATAGAGCAAGGCGCTGGGCTCATTCGTTTTAAGGGGAAATCCTACGACGTCACGTTGGATAAACTGCTAGTCAGAGAGTCCGGGCAACCAGCAGGTAGTCGCGGGGTCTCTGTCCTTGGAGCCGTACGGGGGCCTAAGAGTTGATTGATTGCTGTAGATGCATCTCGAGGTAGGACGGTACATTACCATCAACGCGTGGTTCTCTCGTGTACAAGGTTTTCGTCGAGGAGTGTAAATCCGCGTTCCAGTGCAATATAAAAAGAAACTTCCTTAGACATCCATGCTAGCACAGAGGCTTTTATGATCCATATACATACAGCATTCGGCTACCGGGGTTCCCAGGGCTACGGATATCAGTGGAGACAAAAATGCTCCGCGCCCCCGGAGGTGTCCAAGCCCTAGTCATTCCGTATGAGGTCTTTCCATCCAATTGTGTAAGTGGTACATCTCTTATCTCTATTGTGAGATCGTTGAGCGGCCCGCGGTTAGATCTTATTCTGTACGCTACGTCACTCTATTTCAATTTGACTATGTGTCGGAGTGTAAAACACGCGCTTCTTAGCTTAAATGTTAAATGGTCATTAAGCGGAGGACGTCACACGGTGAATACAAATTCGAGACCAATACCTTAGTCACGTCGTTGGAGACCGGTATCTTCAGAGTACGCTCGAGGGTATCAGGTGACCACCGGGATAGGGCGCCTTCTTTTGTGGGGTTTGGGTAAGCCGATGAAACAACTCATTACCTAATAGCCGTGCAGCGGTTTCACTACGTTGGTTGTTCTTGTCGCTTGGAACCAGAGCTATGCTTGTATGTACTTACGGGTCATTGATGGACTCCGCTGGGAAAGTTGTTGGCCATAGCACAAATCTAAACTGGGTTGAACGTGGTAATCTTCAACAAAATCAAAAACCCTTAGCTGTTGGCACATTACGATAGATAATTTTGCGAATGACGATCTAGTTACCCTTATGTTGAGCGTCTAGTTTGGAAACTCGTACAGCAGGTGACCTTGCTGCAGCCTTAAAATACCTTAACGCAATCCAGAGCCGTCCCCACTTTAGACATTTGCCGGTCATTTAGTGAGTGTTGAAAATGGGAGAGTCCCGAAGCCACCAGACCCCTAACTCACGGAGCATTAAGTATGGAAGCAAGGGGAGTACGACGGACTAAGTGGTCCCAATGCAATTATATGACGAACACAAGGTTAAGGGGAATTGCGAAACCGCTACGAGTATAGCAGTAACTCAGTCACAGAGACTCGGACGAGAAGGAACCCCCCGGAGTTCAATTTTCCATCTCAATGCCTGCAAGATTGGGTTCCTTTCAAAAATAGACTACCCACTGGAGTAGGGGTAGACGATCTAACAGGTATCGCTGTGGCCTGGGAGATGCGATCGGCTCGTTCAAGGATTGATTAGCCACAGGGGGCATACGTTGTTCGTAGTCAGCTTCGCCTCGCGGACGCGCGTTGCAATCGGAGATGAAAAGGGGCGCGGATTCTCACCAATACCAAAATACGCGGAATTATGACCGGAGACTGTGAAGGACTCAGAATCACTGTGAACCGCTGGTCTATTACGGGCCGTACCTCGGACGGTAACGATCGATTCTTGAAGCCCTTAGCCTATTGCAGTGCTACCGGTTATGCAATTAGTTGATCCACGAAGACGTTCGCTATGTCGGAGGATAGGCAGGATATAGTTAAAATGATCCCGGACACACATTAATCTCTGCGCCAAGCTATCTCGGTCATGGGCATGAGACAGAGGACTAGAAAGCGGACCCACGAAATTGACCGAAGAGTGCCAAACTTATCGGGGAACGCTGGCTAAATCCGGACAATATACTTACATATAAGTCTTTCCAGGTGTAGAACGTAACTCCGATTTGTAAATTCAAAGCCGCACATAATATGGGGGTGAATGTTTGCGAGCCCCTGTGACAACGGGCGAAATCGGACGAGGGGCAGAGGTTATCGTCTTCCGTTTGGGTTACAACGTCACCCGGGGATGATGATACGTTGGGTGGACACTTGCCGACTATGAGTGCTCCTAATAAAGAGATTCAGGTGCCAATTGTCGGTTAAGAGCCATTCACTAGACACGCAGTTTAGTAGTTGAGATCTGTATCTGCCCTGTGTTCGACAAAATCCAAACCGTCATGACATTCCGCGGTACGAGAGGTCTGCTACAGCAGTTCCATTGTATTTAGAACCATGTGTACACCATGTACATTAACCTCACAATATCGAAGAGGTGAAAGATCGCCAAGGAGTCTAGATAATGTCTGCGTTTCCTCGCATCAGATTAGGGATGGGAGGATGCCCCCTCATCTTAATAAAGGGATTGTCCGAAAGCCTGTGTGGGGAAGCGTTATTCGCTAGCTTCCTAGGTGGCGCAACGCGTTCCCGCACCTAGAGGGATGAGCCAGGACATTCCACGCATGGCACAGATTGCTCTAAAATGTCGATATGAGTGATGGCGCACGTTACGCGGGTGCAAATGTACCTTGTACCGAAAGCTCTAGTACTACGGGAACATTCTGATTTGTCGAGGTACTAACATCTCTTTGGACCTGGGATCTCATAGTGTTGGGGCTGGTAGAAGCAGCTGGGAGATTGATAGACCGCTGGATATATTTATGGCCTCTAACGGACAGATTCCTTAAACGTTATCATCGGCACCGATGTCTTAGCCAGGGATATAAGAGAGGAATCACAGAGAATATCGGCTCAATAGCAGAGTGTTTGTCCAGAAGGCCTGTACCCATTATGCAAGACTTGCGGCACTCCTGCCTGCTTCGGACACCTGCTTACGGCTTTCGAAATTTGAGAAATCCACGGGTAAGTAAGGTGTTAAGCAAGTCATATGACATATGTATCGTAATTACGTAACATTGCATCACAGCATAACATCATGGTATTGCATAAAGCCATTAAGGACGTACTGTGTATCGATAGGGTTTTTTTTATTCATACTTTTTTTTCGAGTCCGGGAAAGTGTTTATTTTGCCCTTAATCATGGACCCGGAGCGTGGTCACAAACGGTGAAGTTGAGAGAGTTGTGTCTGTGGCTTTGAGGAAGAGGAGGGTAGGTTGAGCCTCTGCCCCTCCTCCTTATAACCAGTCCTTCCCCCATCATCTCATTGTCATCGTCGTCAACATTAAAGGCATGTAAAGTTAATTTCACGTTTATTTAAAGTTTATTATGTTATTGTGTCATGTACTGCATTTTATTCGGTGGTTAGTTAATAAGCAGAGAGCTTAGTTAAGCTATGATGAGTCTGACCGTGGCCGTGGTTCCTCTAACCACCTGGACTTTACCAACTGCGGATTTGCCGACCATGACATTTTCCAGGAACCTAACCCCCTGGGTTGGCAAGGGATTTCTGTATTTAGCAAGTAGGTTTGCACAGCCAATATGATACATTGCTTTGATTCTCATTCGTTGTTCCTGTGGAGTCATGACAGCTGTTTTCGAATCCGGGCAACGTCATGCTGACTTCCTGCAACTAATGCTTGATGCCATTTAAAGCGATGCGTTGCATATATTTCACTGTTAAATCTGGTTGTATGGATTGTGTTTCAGCTTACCAATAATACTGGCTGCGCAACCGAGGCACCAAGTTAACTCGCTCACATGTGGATGTCCCTACAATGAGTTGCACAACCAGTTACGTAGAGTAAGCGGCAGCCTGTACTCCTGTTGAGGCCGCTGGCCCCCGAGGTCTCTCTCTGCTGGGCGCCGACTGCAGGGGCCCCGCCGTTTCCCGACCCCTCGCTGGTATGCGAACAGCTGCTGCCGCCGCTGGGCTCATCGCTCATGGGATAAGGGCTGTCGCCCGACGGCTCCCCTCCCTGGGTCGCACCCCCGCGAGTTCGCGAGAGAGGCATGGCTCGTCGCCGGCTCCCGGACGCCTGTAAACACTGCGTTGCCTCTCCGCCAATCAAACGCAACGCCTCCCCCCACACAGCCCCGGGCAGCAATCACACGCTCTGAACGGGGGGTCAGGGGTCGGAGGGCGAATGACGTTGCTCGCACACGCGCGGCCGCCGCGAGCGGGTGATAACGCTCGTTTAAAGGGGCCGTGGAACAGGTGTTTACGGTGGGTGTGAGCCCTCACACAGCACAAGTCTCCACGGCGACAGAACGGAGCGTGCACCCGTGGAAACACCGACCACCCACGTTACGAGCACACACACACACAGCAACACACGCTTTCACCTGCTCGTCCGAACCACACGAGGCTGCGATGGGTTATTAATGATTTATTATCAGCCGACTGTGATTCACTGTTGGGTCAGTATGGATCGGCAAGGCAGGCCTACACTATCGCCCAAGGGTCTGTACCCGATTGATCTAATTTGATAGGCTCTAAGCGGTTTTGGTTTTTCTAGCCTCAATCCCAATACTCTCTTTCCTCTTACTCACGGTTTCGATGCGTACGGCGCTCCGGTGGTCTCGTCCTCTCCGCACACTTCGACGCGTCGCACGGACGTTCGAGTGGCCGAACTGGGGACCGTCTCGGGCACTGACTTCAGGAGCAAGAGAGCCTCTACCTTTCTGCGCCCCCCTTTTATGACTAACCCACATCAAAGGAAGCCGACCCGAGGGTCTTCCCGGCCAATCAGGTCGCTGTGCTTGCCCAGCCGCACTCCCGGTTTCCCTAACAACGGGTCCGCCGGTGACTGCGGCGCCGGCAGCGGTCCACGTGCGCCTTTGCTATGCTAATCAGCCGCGGTTTCCGTAACAAAGGGCTCGCCGCTGGCGGCTGCGCGGCGGCGGTCCCCGAGCACACCTGCTATGCTAATCAGCCGCCCGCCCTGGCTTCTCCCTAGGTTCGTGGCTGCGGCCCCCCTGCCTGCCTTGCCGATCCGTGTGTGGGGGGATGCGTTTTAACCGTGATGGCTGGATAGCCCCCGCCTTGACCATGTAATCTCAACCCAGGTCACAGCGCCGCGGTGCGAATTAGCATCGGGGGAGATCGCCCAATTCCCTGGCCGCAGGAAACCATGAAGATTATCCCTATGAGGGCTTCCGGGTGAAAACCTGTTGGCCAGGTGACCTCCCCTCGGAGCTCTATGGGGGTGAAATGTGTGAGGGTGTGTTTATGTGGGGGGTGGTGAGGGGGAAGTGGGGTCGGCCCCGTCGCTTGGTGGTGGCGAGGTCGTAGATGGGGCGCCCGCCGAGCGGCTTCACGGCGGCGGCATTACACTCCCAAGCGATACGCTCAGTGATTGGGAGTGAAGTAGCTCGTGACGTGATCATATTCAGAACTGTAATTGGTTCCGATGATCCTGAAAGCGCCATTTGATATCCTTATTGGACAACTACTCGCTCAGATGTGGACAAAGCGGTCAGGGGCGAGTTGCGCAACTTTGAGAGCATCACGGTTGCTCGACTGATTGCTCTGGCGTGGGCCCAGCCTTACAATTGCTCACAACGTGTCTGTTGCGAATACGTATCGTACACATATTACACACAATGTAAAATGACCGCTATGCGCCAGATCATTACGTGAGTCTGACCCAAAAATCGGTGGCGAACCACAAGTGAACTGCAGTGTGTCATACCTCTACATAGCACGGGAACAGGTCGTTGAAGAGGAGCTTTCCCAAGGCTATCTCTACCACCACACAGCCGAGTGCCCACATGTTCACGTATTGCCTTTAATAACATCACACAGTATCACCACCCACAGCGTCATCAGACACACACAGTGACAAGTATACAAAAGAAAAATATCCCCCATATAGCCTTTAACAGACTGTTGGGGTAAATGCTGTTTGCAAGTACCTATAAAGGCCAGAAAGGCGCATAAAGTGGTGGGTGGCCAACACCGCACCCGGCCACCTTTGTCTCCCTCATGGCAATGTTAATGCATCACATCAGGTATTCATTTAAGGCTGAGTGGAGCTCGCGGAGGCCCATCACCGGTTCCGATAATCGTCACTGGTGTTGAACGTGAGCGGGAATCGAACTGATGGTTTCATAGCACAGCGCAATAACTGCTACACTACCGCTTCCCACACACATGCTTGCATAGGCACACACAGCAACAACAGCCCCATTCGTCACCGGCGGTGACATCACCAGGGTGTTTGTGCCAGGCTAGGTGCACTCCGAGGCCACGTAAAGTGCCAAAGGCTCGCTGACAGGTCACAGGACAGAATACATTTTTTTTATTTAACCAGGTAAGGCCCACTGAGCTATTTAGCTATTTTTCAGAAGCGATCTGGCTACAAATGATAGCTCAGTGAAGCTGCTTATCACGTGCAAATGTATCGCAGCCAAGTACTCTAAAAGCATGTTTCTAAATTTAGAGGGAAAGACTTGAGGACCCAGAGAAAAATCCATGTGACCACGGGGAGAAAGGCATGCAAACTCCAAATATACAAGCGTCAGGATCAGGATCGTACCCACAGCCCCCTGTATACCAGGGGAGGTAGTTAAAATCTCGCCACCGTGGTGTTGGGTTGGCTGACTACTGAGGGGGCACCTGTGTCCCCCACTCTTCCAACTTGCTGCATTTTAGCGATTCGACACTCTGCTCATTGTCATGAGCGTCGCTCTTCTGCCCTCTGTTGTTGGAGGGTAACTGCCTCCAACTGCCCAATAGCGTTCTTCATGACATTTGTGAGTCTTGAGCAAGTCCACTGAGCTCCACATCCTTCCCATATTGCAACAGTCCATCTCTTCTCCAGGCCGTACCGCGTCTGTTTAGTTCCCTCTATCCAGCGAAACAGAAACTGGCTGGGCATGTGGTGGCTGGGCATGCGGGGTGACATGACACAACCAATGCAGCATTGCCCATCGGAGGAGTTCACTGATGGGAATGTGTTCAGATCTTTGAAGGATTTATGTTCTCCTCACACAATTCAGCCTGGTTAAACACAAAATGGATCTTTGGTTCTTTCTTTCTTTCGGTAAAGTCATGTAGGTGTTGCGCCATAACAAGGCGCTGTAAGGAGCTTATCTGCCACCACGCTCACGGGCCGACAGGGGGCAGCCGAGAGAGAGCGAGGTGTGTAGGGGTTGACCGAAGGTCAAACCCCCTCCCCCCTGGGAGGCCCGTGACCGGAGGTTGACACCCCAGACCCCCCAGGGACTGGGGGCTGAGGGGGATGGGCTCCCCCCACCCCTTCCTAAGACCCCTTAAGATTTAAGACCCTCTAAGACCTTCCAGAAGGTTCTGGAGGGGGGGGGTCATGAGGGGAGGGGTAAGCCCAACCTGGGGATAAAAAGCCGACCCTCTGAACGGTTCCAGCAGTGTTCGCCAACTCAAGCTTGAAGACATCTGAAGACCTGAAGACTGGACCAGCACCCGGGAACCCTCAACCGAGGCTCTCGTTAGAGCCGGGTTGTGGCGGACCCGAGGTAGCTCGGACACCCTGGGACCCTCCCCGAGGCTCTGGTCAGAGCTGCAGTGGAGCGGACCAGGGGTGAGCCCCGTACCCTGCCTGGAACGGGTCGGTCCAATCTTCCCTTAGCCGCCGTGGCAAGGGACCGGTGTGTAGAGTCGCCTGGAGTGTGTGGGACGCGCTAGAAGGGAGCGTGTACCTCCCTTAGGCTATCGGGTTGAAGGGGGCCACTTCAGCAATTGTTTCTTGCTGTGGTTGTCCCACCTGATGACGGACTCTTGTATTACGCCCGAAACGTCGTGATTTAATTAATTTTATTTTATACCTACGCGACTTTACCGAAAGAACCAAAGAGTATGGATCCCTGCAGTCACGAAAACTTCAAATCTAGATTGACAAAATGGATCATAGGCAGGCCAACCTGAAAATTTCGAACCGGTGCAGATATTCTATGAGGGGTCCACATTCCGCAAGCAAAGAGAAGAGCAAGACTGTTTCCGAAAATACCGGGATCTTTGTGTCGAGTGACAGACCAGGTAGCTTCCACACCAGCATTAAGCAGCTGATCAAAATATAATGCCGCTCGACTGATCCGGAGTAAGAGCTCTGCTGCCAATCTGGAGTTGGTCATGAGCACAAAGCCCAGGTATGGACACTTCTCTACTCTTTCCACAACTGCACCATCACGGTAGGGAGTTGACTCAGTGGAGTATTGGATTATACAAAATACATGAGCAGGTGCTTAATTTGGTGAAGCTGATAGAAAGGCCTATCTCTTAGTGGCACGCTGCAGGTTCAGCAGCAGAACCTTCAACTCATCAGTGGGCAGCAACCACCAGATCATCACTGTGCATAACATGGTTGACCAGGAGGATCAGCCTCCCATTGTATCTGTACCATATTAAAATTCCACAGGTACAGCCATAGAAGGCTTCTCGAATTACATGGTCGAACATGATGTAAACAATGCAGGAGCCAGATGAGATGCTGTCGCACCCCAAGATGAACAGGAAACGGCTGCGAATGGTGTTGCTCATGAGCGAGAATTGAACTCGGGTCGCCAGGTTCATAGCGCACACATATACTCATGCATGCCGTTGAGGTCACTTAGTTTGAGAAGTCTCATGGAAGCTGCAACCAAAGTCTGTTACCCGCACGTCCCAGCCATGGGGTCCTTGACCAAGATATTGCCCTAGACCAGAGGACGGTAACGAAAATAACGAGATACATTTTTTATTCGGTAAAAAAACACTCTTTCAAGAGCCGTAATGCACTGTGTGGTTCAAGTTAAAGTTCATTTATTAGGTACTAGCAGAAGTACCCGGCGTTGCCCGGGTGAAAAATATATTTCTTAAAAACCTTCCATATATCTTCTTGGTTCTTTCGGTAAAGTCATGTAGAAGGGAAATAATAAAATAATAAAAATAAAACATAATAAAATCATTCTCACGTTTCGGCCACAACGCAAGCAGCCGTCCTCAGGTGAAGACCAGGTCTATCGGGGAGACGTGACTTTACCGAAAGAACCAAGAGGATGAATCCCTCCAGTCACGAAAGCTTTAAATCGAAATTTAACCTTCCATATATATACACAGATACGAAGGTATTGTCAAAACCAGGTGGGCCGTTTGTACATTCCGAAAATTGTGGACCCCCCCCTCAAAAAATATCTTTACCCCTCGTAGGTATATATACCTACACACCTTACATACAACAGAGGAAGTAGTATCTATTGACTCTAGTAGTATCTACTGACTGTACCGTAGTAGCTACTGTGTAGTAGTATTTAGTGACTGTAGTAACTACTGACCATAGTAGTATTTACTGGGCCTACAGTAGTATCTACCGACTATATAGTAGTAACGACTAACTGTATAGTAGTATCTGCTGACTCTATAGTAGTATATACTGACTGTAGCAGTATTGACTGACTGTAGTGGTATATACTGTCTGTTTTAGTATCTACTAACTCAATATAGCATGATCTACCAACTCGGATAGCAGTTACCTGCTATCACTACAGCAGTGCATATTGACAGTGATGGCACCTGCTATGACTACAGCAGTGCATACCGACTTTGGTGGTACCTGCTATGATTACAGCAGTGCATACTGCTGTGTTGGTACCTGTTATGATGACAGCAGTGCATATTGTGGTGGAACCTGCTACGATGACAGCAGTGCATATTGCTGTGGTGATACCTGCTATGATTACAGCAGTGCATACTGACTGTGATGGTAGCTTCTATGATTGCAGCAGTGAATATTGCTGTGGTGGTACATACTATGATTACAGCAGTGCATACTGCTATGGTGGTACCTGCTATGATTATAGCAGTGTATACTGCTGTGGTGGTACCTGCTATGATTACAGCAGTGCATATTGTGGTGGTACCTGCTATGATGAGAAGAGGATATATTGCGGTGGTGGTACCTGCTATGATGACAGCAGTACATACCGAGTGTGGTGGCACCTGCTATGACGACAGCAGTACATACTTTGGTGGTACCTGCTCTGATGAGAGCAGTACATACTGTGGTGGTGGTACCTGCTATGATTACAGCAGTGCATATTGACTGTACTCACCACTCACCCTCACTATTAACCACTCACAACTCACTCTCACCAATCACCCTCACCACTCACCCTCACCATCCCCACTCTACCTCACCACTCACCATCCACCCTCACCATTCAGCTTCACCACTCACCCTCACCACTCACAAATCACCACTCACAACCGCCACTCACTCTCACCACTCACCCTCACCACTCACCCTCACCACTCACCCTCACAACAACCACTCACCCTCACCACTCACCCTCCCCACTCACCCTCACTACTCACCACTCATCCTCACCAATCACACCCTCACCAATCACCACTCGCGCCAATCACCACTCGCGCATGCGCAACGGCGTGCTTCGTCACGTGCCGGTCGGCAGTAGTAAAAATCGCAAGCGAGCGTACACAGATGGACAGACAAGACAGACGGACAGACAGACAGACAAAAAGTGACGTTTATAGGTAAGAAGAGGAGGGGGGAGGAGCCAAGGGGGACGGGTGCAGGATGGGGGGGGGGTTGGGGTGTGGGTGGAGCCAGGAAGGTGAAGGTGGTACTAAAAGACGGCATCACGGATGGTGGAGGAGGAGACGCAGAGCGGGGGAGAGTGACGGTTGAGGTTTAACATGGTTAATTTGAATCCATCTTCTCGGTTGAAGTTATGTCTCTGTATAAAATAAAATATATATAAAAAAAATTGTCCTAATTATTTTAATATGAATTTTTGGAAAAAGGGCATAAATACAACAGGGGCCAGCACCCACCAAGTTATTTCGCTGTGGCCAGCCCAGCCACTTTGCGGGGGCTGCTGCAACGTCCCTGGCGTCTTCGACGGGACTCCATCTCCCTCCACATTGGCATCATCAGCAAGGCCTAAGGCGAGTCGCGACACATCACACACTCGGCCGCTGAATCCATCTCACCCATTTTGTTCGTTTGGTTTACGTGGCCATCGTGCATTGGTGCGGGAGGGTTCGGATTTTGATCGGGCCGATCGGCCGCTCCGACCGGGTCGGTGGTCGGAGCTGGCCCATAAAATGGTTGTCGCGACTATAGGCTCGTCCGCTGTTATCGGCTTGATAGAGGGGGTTGAGATCAGGCTGCTCGTTGACACCGGTGCGTAGGCGACCATCATTTCAGAGTTGCTTAATAACATCTTGCCCCCTAAATGTCGAACCATATGTCCTGTCAAAGTTCCGTATTTTGTCACAAATGGCGGCTCATTGGGCATCATTTAAAAAATTACAGCGGAGGTGTGCATCGCAGATATCAAATTGACGGGACCGGTTCTTGTATAGATGTTCTTTGCTATTCCTTGCTTGCTTGGGAATTATTTTTTATGGAAAATGCCCCTGAAAATTTTAATTGATCAAGGGTGCCTTGAGTTACCATCGGGCCGTCAAATGGCCTTTTTGCCATCTCCCACTCGATTGTGCACAGCCAACGCTACTATGCAGGCACTTGCGAGTAAGACCGTAAAGATTCCCCCGGGTGTGCAAATGTGGGTTCCCTTACGATTGCACAAGCCACTGAACAAGGAGGCGACTGCGTGAGGAATCCTCTTGGGACCCTCAAATAAAGCTATTCGCCGGTTGACGTTGGTAGGGGCCCAGACTCTGGTATCCAACGATCAGGAACCGTTCATTCAGGTCCTTAATGCAAGGTTAGACACGTCGGTTGTTCAGGAAGGCACCGTGCTAGCTCATGCGTTTCCTGTGCTTAGGAAGCATCGTTGGCATTATGGAGGCCGAGTCTAATACGCGGCCGATAAAGGATTCTGATGAGAAGTGGATGGATACACTTTGTTCGGAAAATTCGGATTTGTCCCAGTCCCAGAGAGGGGAGTTGAAGGCACTCTTGCGTGAATATTAAAATGTTTTTAGCAGGGGCAAATTTGACATCGGCCGCACTATGTTCTTGAGTCATCACATTGATATGGGTGACGCCGCTCCCATCTGCAGAAGCCCTACCATTTGAGTCCTAAGGAAAAATAACACGTGCGGCTGGCGGTTGATGAGATTTTGGCCGCCGATATCATCTCGCCGTCCACTAGCCCGTGGGGGGCCCCGATTGTCCTTGTTAAAAAGCAGGATGGTAGCTTGCGCTTCTGTGTTGACTTTCGTAAGTTTAAAAAGATCTCTGTCGCTGACGCGTACCCTCTTCCTCGGATGGACGATTCCCTAGACGCTCTAGCAATTTTGAGTCTTGACCTCCTTTCTGGATTTTTGCATTTGCCACGAGATGAAGCCTCCAAACCCAAAACAGCCTTTCATACACCACAAGGCTTACTCGAATTTAATCAGATTCCGATGGGTTGTCACTCCACACCGGCTACGTTCCAGCGATTGATGTAACTGGTTCTGGCTGGTCTCCAGTGGGATTCGTCTCTGATATATCTTGACGATGTAATCGATTTCAGCTGTCCGTTCAAAGCGCAGCTGAAACGGCTGTGTGCTGTCTTACTTAAAATGCGTGCAGCGAACCTCAAATTTAAACCGCAGAAGTGTCACCTCCTCCAAAAATCTGTTCGGTATCTGGGCCACATAGTAAATCAGGGATAGCGATGGACCCGGACAAAACCGCGTGTGTGCATTCTTGGCTGACACCCACGGCGGTGGGGGAGGTGTGGAGCTTAATTGGATTTGCGTCCTTTTACCGCCGTTTTGTCGCCGGGTTTGCCACGATTGCCAAACCTCTCCACGCCTTGATGGCTAAGGCCGCATTTGTTTGTATGGTAGACGCTTTGAGGTGCGCTCTGACCATGCAGCGCTAAAATATGCGCTGCGTATTGAACAGCCATCCGTCCAACTTTAAAGTTGGTTGGAAGTCCTCCAGGACTATTCATTTGATGTTACTTATCGCAAAGGCTCCCGGCACATGAACGCTGACATCCTGTCGTGATTACCAAAGAGCGATGGGTGCGTGTGTTTTTTGGGTTCTGGGCACTGTCAGCCACCCAACGAGCACTCGCCCCTCCTCTTGCAGCGTCGGCCGAGGTTGGAACCTGAGGTAGCCGATGGGCTAGACCACGAAGAATGGGGGTGCCTCCAGGTAGAGGACTCTTCCCTGCTTAAATTGCGACGCCGTGTCAAGGAGGCTGATGGGGGCGAGGATCGATGGGGTGTTGCCTCTGTCATTGTTGGAGGCAGATTACTCATGCATTGGGATGAAGGGTTGCGCTGTTATAACATTGTTGTGCCCACTGCCCTGCGGGGTAAGGTCATGTGGGCGGTACACGAGTGACTGTTGCACCTGGGTGTGCATAAGACGTTGGCCACACTAAAGTTAGACTTCTTCTAGCCTGGCATAGCAGATGTCGCTAATTTGTTGAAAGGGTGTGGACAGTGCGTGAGGCAGAAACCGCAGTCAAAACCCTGTTGTACACCATTGCAATCGATTCAGGTCTCCTGCGTAAATGAACTGGTTGCTCTGGACATCCTTGGTCCATTTCCCACTACCCCTCGTGGGAATAAGTATTTGCTAGTGGGAGCCTGATATTTTTCACAATGGCCAGTGGCCTGGTCGCTCCCCAACCAGTTGGCGGCAACGATCATTGAGGCATTCCTCAATGGCTACGTAATGGACAAGGGTGCTCCCGAACGTCTGTTGACCGATGGAGGGCAAACATTTTTCTTCGAAATTGCTGCACGAGGTGTGCAATTTGTTGAGAACAAAGTACGCACGTCACCATACCACCCGCAGACGGATGGCATGGTTGAGCGGCTGCACAAGACTCTGACCTCCATGTTGAGCCATCAGGTCAGCGTGTCCCAACTTGACTGGGATTTGCACATTCCCGGAGTCCTGGCTGCATATAGGATGGCTCCTCACACATCCAATGGATACTCACCGTTTTTTTATGTACGGGAGGGAACACGATCAAACAAGGCTAAATAAAAAAATTCTGACTCCGTGCGCTTTACCCTTTAGAAGCTTTCCGAATCGTGGGAGGCTTCCAGAGTAAATTCCAATTCGCGTCAATTGGAAAATGAGCGGCTAAGGGGTTCGCGTACTTCCGCACATGAGTGGGTGCCAGGGACAAAGCCTGGTTGCACTGTTCCACAGGAACCGGTGGGTACGTCGCCCAAATTGTTTAAACCCTGGAGGGGGCGGTTGATGCGATTCTGGTCGTTCGACCAGTGTGTTCAGATTCACTTGGGTCAGCAGAGTTGGTTTGTACATCCCTCACACCTCAAGCCTTTCATCGCTCCGCGTGAGTTCGTTCCATCTCCACACCGCAGAGGCCGAGTGTCAGATGTGTCCGGCTAGCTGAGGTGTGTGCCCACTGAGGTTGGTCCTCTGCTGAGTCATGTGATCCTGTCCTCAGGTGCCGTGCGTTTAACGTCCCCCGAGCCGCCGCCTGCGCTGTCTCCACTGTATTCGAGAGAGTACAGCCTATACGCCCGGCCGACTGCTCTTCGTGAGGAGCCAGCTTCGACGGGACATTTGCATGTTCCCCCTTGGACCTCCAGGGAGAGCGAGTCCACCTCCCCTGGGGGTCCGGCCACAAGGACTCGATCAAAAACTATTCGGTTTTCGTGATCCCCATGCACCGACACTTCTGGCCTTTGTTGTGCTTGCGGGTGTTGTTACACGGTGAGGGTGGGAGATGTTGGTGATGGAGGGGGTTCCGAGGGTTCGCGTGTTACTGCGTTTAGTTCTCTTCCCTTGTTGCCTATTGTTCTGTACGTTCTACGTCCTACAGAGTCTCCAACACGTGGTCCGGGACCCAAGCTGGGGTCTGGTCCAGTGTAGCAAGTTACCGTGTAATGAGTGCAGTTAGCCTGGTGGTCCACCACCATAGTTATCCTGTTAAGGGGCAATTAACCCATGTGTTGCCTCCAAAGAGTACGCCTGCGACTCAGCTGAACCCACTACACAATAACAAAATGTGTATTTTAAGAAAATTATGCAAATTTATGGAATTCTGTAAATGTATGCAAATAAGGCTCGGCTTCGTCACCTCAGGTGTATTACCAATCGTGATAATACAATGATTCTCGCTTAAACTTTAACTGATTTTGTTTTAGTGCAATTCTATCAGGTCTCAGAATTCAGATCTCACAAAAGGGATAGTTATTATAATATAATTACGATTATTATGCAGAACTTAGGAGGAACCACTCAGACTCTATGTTTAGCAACTTTAATATCTAAAAACACTCTAATATGTGAACACACTTATGGTCGGAATTGTCAACACCATACTTCTGAAGATGTTCTACTCATTGATCCTTACAATTAACCCTCAATGGTTACGTTTGTTAAAACTGAGTAACAGAACAATAGGTTAACTCCTCAGAGCACCGCGATCATACACGGCGATAGGAAAAGTCCTTGACAAAAAAGTACAATATTCATACGAAACGTGCTAAAGAAACATGTGCCCAATGGCAAAAATAGACATCAATGAATTCATTGGTAAGATTATGCAATTAACTAAATGTCTTGAAACAATAGTGTGAGTGCTTATCAATTGGCTAATGGAACATCAATGAATTCGCAGGCAAGATTCTGTGATCAAAACACAATAGTATTCCTGTGAGATGCTTATGTTCAGTGTCATCAATGAACTCATTGGTATGGTTATGCAATTAACAAAACGACTGCCAACTACTTCTAAACGACCGTATTCATAGAACTCAAGGGACAGAACAATGCTTTTCATGATCAGCTAATAGTAAATGCACCACCTTGGGATGGCAACCCTTTCCAAAACACAAAGGTAACATCTTGGAGCAACATTATTAGTACCAATATGTGCGTTGTGTGTGTGTGTGTTCTTGCTAACTGTTGAGTAACCAGCTTCCAAAGTGCTGCGTTTCTTGTACCTAAAATACCTCAGGTCCTCAGAAGTGGCGCTGGGTCTAAGTGTGTCAAACACAAGGCGCTCTTGACTGCTTCGTCAGTCTCTCTCCACTGCTGGGTGGTTGCCGAGTCGGCACGCTGGCCACAATATCGGCGGTGCCCGTGCGGGCAGGAATGATGGGTCCGGCTCGGTCTGCGTCGATGTGCGCGATTATCTCGTCACCAGACACCGCTCTCAGCTCGTCCGCTGGTTGCCGCATGTCACCCCCCTTGGCACCAGACACTGTTGATCCTTGTAGATTTTGGAGCGACTTGGAGAGACAGCACCTGTCGTCTCCCCCCCCCCCCTCTTCAAGAGAGTCCTCTTCCAGTTGTCTGTACGACTCGTGCTGCAGAAGATACGCTACAGATCAACTAAACTTCGCCTGTGGGTTGCGATTTAAAGGGGCACTCTCATGAATAGTGGTTGCACCAGTTTTCCCTCGAAGGGTTGACTTTGATCGGAGCATAATCGGAACGATTGTCACTATGATCGTGTTGACTGTACACAGCGACCTCACCACCGGGAATAGTAATGCTACGGCACTCTTCCCCACGTTTGTATTGTAATACTGCAAGCACCAGCCTTGGCTGGCAGCCTCTCTCAATGATGCAAAAAAATACTCTCCGTGATGCGTGGCTTCTGCCGATGCAGAGCTCCCTATGAATTTTCCAGTCACGAGGGCAATCCCAGGAGCCTGCCGCTCACAGTACTTCATCTTTCGTATGGCATTGTGGAAAGCAACAGTTTTATTTTTAATGATCGTCATAAATGAATGCAAAGGTTCCTCATCCAGTCCTATGATGTGGTTGACAGTGTGGATTTCGGCGATACCGCCAGGATGTGCATGGATGGAGCATTCATCGGTCATGTGCTCGATGGTTTGGATTTCTCCACAGTAGCAGTTAGGTGATTCTTTGAGCAGTACTGATTAATGTTGTTGCTTATCTGAATTTTTCCACCTCAGGCTTTTTCTTCACAAAGGGTAGCTGTTTGCCTTTTGAAGTCACTTGGGCTGTTTGTTGTCCGGATGTCTATATTACCGCCATGTTTCCATTCACATTTTGGGTAGCGTTCCCCATGCTCCCATCATGGGTTGGAAGCGTTAAATTTTTTTCGCATCAGACTTGCGGTCTCTCAAAAAGGGGCACTGACTTTGAAGTCATGACCTATTGTGCACTGGTGTGTTTGCTCTCGCCATGTTTTTCATCCTCTCATCACGGGTTGAAAGTAAAAAAGTATACTTATAGCTTGGAAACGTACCACTTTCTGCAGTTTTGACTCTGCAAGTGACTCAAAGTACGTTTTGAGCAGAGTTCACAGCACTCACGTCACGGTTTGGAATTCTTGAGTAGTATTTGATATATTAGGGGAGGCCCTCCTGAGGTTGAATATATAACTAAGCTTCAAACCTTACTGTTGTATTTAAAAAAACCCAATCAGCTCATAATGATTAACTGCACTTCGGTGGATTTCACAGTCCAAGGGAGGTTCTTGACCCCTGCTGTTTCCGTCTTATGTTTGTTTTATTATGGGTTGTTTCCTTTATGGCGACCTTCTCTTGAAGTCAACCGGGGATTACCTGCAGAATCTCATTAGCCCCCCTTGGGTTTGCCGGTTTTTTTATTACATTTTATGACTTCCCCAGCAGGCTTGTGAGTAATTATCCTCTAGCTGTCTTGTGTGGCAAGGGAGGAGGCAGTGGGGGGGGGACTCACCCTTTCCGTGCCCCAGTGCTACATCCCGATCAAAATTATTACAAAATAGGCAGAATCACTCTTAATATAAATTTTTGGAAAAGGCCTACAGTTACGATGGTACGACTTGCGATATTTCGATCTTACGATGGGGATACAACAAAATTGTTAAATATTTTACATTTTGCGCGGCAGGCAAACGCTGCAGCGTACGAGGTACGATACTGTACTTTATCATCGCCATCCTCTTCCGACAACGAAGTTAATGTAGCCATCAACAACCGAACATCGTTCAAGTATGCAGACGGACAGAATCTTGGCGAGTACAGTACAATATACGTTACGATACGTTCAATGCATGTGTAGAGGAGTAGAGAGTAGTGGCGTCGTGTGCGCTGTCCAGTGCGATGACGTCAAGGGACATGGGGTCACGCGCGCTGGACAGTGCACATGACGTCACGTCTCCTAGGGTACTTAAGGGATACCCGTGACGTAAGCGGGGTCACTGTGGGAACGGGTAGAGTAAACAGGGTGAAGAGGGAACCAGGGATAGAGAGAGGGATCGAATAGGGAGTCTGGGGAGAAGCCGGTGGTAGCCGTAGAGGTGCTTCTCTCTCCGGTCGGTGGAGTCGGCAGAGTCCACGATCCGACACGAGAGAGAGAGACCGGAGCTAGCCGGCAGGGACCCGGACTCAGAGTAGCACCCCTAGCCCATGGGAGTTGTGTACCCTGTGTAATATTGTAACAGCTTTAATAAACCCTGGCGAAAGCCCTTAATTTACCTCCGTCTCCGAGTACGTCCATTGGAACTACTCAACACATGTATGATACATAGCTTTAGCGATTTCATTTTAGGGTTACCATGATACGATACATACGTTCAATGCATGTTAAAAGTTTTACAGGTAGGAACAGTTCCACACTGCCCACCAGGGATTATTCGTTTGTCTGTTTGTCGTGCATAGCCACGCCCTCGATTTGTATTTCATGGAGCGCTTCGGGCGGGCTCAGCACCACGTGACGCACCGCCCCACGCAGCTTGCGCCGCGTGACAAGGATCGCACGAATGCACTCTCCAACCAAGTTCCTACCTGCCCACTCCGAAGGAATGTTTATAGCAGATAGGATTTTTCGTGAAAAAACTTTCTATGAAATTGCAGTTCATATAGGTAGGCTAAGAATTTACCTTGTTTTTTATTTTACATTTTACTGTGCAATACAGTATTGTTATTTTTCGATTTAAAGCTTTCGTGACTGCAGGGATTCATATTCTTGTTCTTTCGGTAAAGTCACGTAGAAGGGAAATAATAAAATAAATAAAATTTATGTTCTTTTATTATTATTTCCCTTCTACGTGACTTTACCGAAAGAACCAAGCATAGTATTGTAATTAATAAAAACGTACAGTATATAGTTTATACAGTACGGTACTGTAAATTGCTCTATTTTGCTAAATTATCACCATTCTTTAAGACTCCTGGGTAGGCTAGGCCATCTTCGACTTACAATATTTTTAACTTATGATGAGGTCATCCTAACGCATCTCTATCGTAAGTAGAGGACTACCTGTATATACAACATGCTGTTCAAGTGTTTGTGATGAGATGTGATACAAAACTCCGAGTTGCTGAGGCAATTAAGCAAGCACCAGATAAATGCTAATATTATTATGAAAACATTGTGAATACTTGGGAGCTTATTGGCTGTGACTCCTGGATAGAGATCTACCCAACCCCCAGGTCCGCAAATACTGGCCGCTCTTACTTTGCAGGTTTGAACCTAGAAATTGAGTGTTCAACTTCACATTCTTTTCATTAAAAGGACTTAATTGTCTCAAGATTACACATCTACCTGGACTCTATTTGACTGTATTGTCTAAGAAGTCCACCCACACCTCTACTTCCACAAACTGCTGGGAGTTGCCACGCTCTGCTTCACAGTCAGAATTCTCCTCCTGCTTCACGTTGCCTCCATCGATGTGAAGGTCTGATTTTGGAGTTGAATCTTCATTTTCACATTTTATCGTCACTTCTTCACTCTTCACCATCACTTCTTCACATTTCACCTTCACTTCTTTGCTCGTCACCATCACTTCTTCACATTTCACCTTCGTCTCTTCAAATTTCACCTCGATACATTTCATAGTGTCCAAGCTGGAATTTACTTCTGGTTCTTTTTTCAGGAGGGATGGGCTCATTGCAGCACTTTGACTTTCACAAGTCGATTGCAGACTACACTCCTTGGGGATCTTCTGATGCGTGTGTGTCCTCTGGTGTCTATGAAGAACTGATGGCCAATCAAATGCCTTCTCACACGCAGTGCACTTGAAGGGTTTCTCTCCTGTGTGTGTTCTCTGGTGTCTTTCAAGCTGTGATGAACCTGAAAATTCCTTCCCACACACACTGCACTTGAAAGGTTTCTCTCTCGTGTGTGTTCTCTGGTGGGTCTGAAGAGTAGATGACTGTGCAAACGCCTTCCCGCACAGAGTGCACCTGAAGGGTTTCTCTCCTGTGTGTGTTCTCTGGTGCATTTTAAGATAAAATGAAACTGAAAATTCCCTCCCACACACACTACACTTGAAGGGTTTCTCTCCTGTGTGTGTTCTCTGGTGCATTTTAAGATAAAATGAACTTGAAAATGCCTTCTCACACAAACTGCACTTGAAAGGTTTTCTCTCCTGTGTGTGATCTCTGGTGAGTCTGAAGAGCTGATGGCCATGAAAATGCCTTCCCGCACACAGTGCACTTGAAGGGTTTCTCTCCTGTGTGAGTTCTCTGGTGTTCTACAAGAGCAGATGAACGTGCAAACGCCTTCCCACACACACTGCACTTGAAGGGTTTCTCTCCTGTGTGTGTTCTCTGGTGTGTTATAAGAGGAGATGAATGTGAAAACGCCTTCCCACACACAGTGCACTTGAAGGGTTTCTCTCCTGTGTGAGTTCTCTGGTGCTGTGTCAAATGTCCAGAATGATCCGTGCTGTATGCACGCTGGTCGCATTGTTGCCTTTTTGCATCGAGCTGCGCCGAGTGCCTTTGCTCCATCAGACCAATTTTGCAGAGGAAGCGACAGAGGAAGCGTCAGCTGCAGACAGAAAAAAATATCCACACCATCTACGTCAGTATCGAGGCAGAGGAATGAATACATACACAGTCACATGTGAATACACGTCTAGACGTATTAATATATTCATAATATTCCCCAATTCATCACATGGGCTGTTAAGGCACACAATGAGGGCAAGTTGTCAGAAACATGCCCGGAAGCCCTAGTATCTTCAAAGTGAATGTTTACCCAAAACTCCAAGCACACAATTTAGGCTGTCTAGCTACGAAAGGAATATTTATTTAAGAAAAATTCAGCTAACGTAGCAAAGGGTGTTGAAAATAATACTACTTGTATTTTGCAAAAATGCATAAATTAATATTCTTTGGGTCTTTCGGTAAAGCCATGTAGGCTTTCGCAACCAATATTATTCATAATATAGGTTTTTGGGTCAGATCGCGTTATTTATAATTGTGTCGTAACCCTCCACCACTCGACACGGCCAATCAGCAAAAAAGTGTCACGTTGACAAAAGACAAATAGTTCACTACTTTAGCCCACTGGTGTGTTGAAGAGTGACAGCACATTTAAAAATTTTGAGTACGACGTTTCGCTGGTAATTGCATCCAGCATCATCGGGCAATTCGCCAGAATGGTGAGGCTCTGCTCTTGCTCCCGGTCTTAAATAGAGCAGCAGCAGGGTGACGCCATAATTTAACTCATCAGGTGCAACGATTTGAGGTGGGGGGGTAATCAGGCGATTGTTACGATGTGAGTTGTAGATTAGTAATCAGTTGTAATGTGTTATGGTAATTATATGCTACGTTAGTAATCCATTAATTAGTATTTGTTTCCCCTATAAGGAATTGTAATATGTATTATTTAATAATACGCTTCCAGGCCGCACTAAGCCTGTAGCTGTCTGAGCGATTAAAGTTATTTCTGTTTCTCTCAATTTCAATGGATTCTCTAATTAGTTTTTGCCAGTAGTAATTCGTTTTACACAACACTTCAACGTTGTCAAAATCAATTGAGTGTCCCTGTTGGCAAGCATGTTCTGCCACTGCCGACAGTTGTGTTTGTGATAGTTTAATATTTCTTTGGTGTTCTTTTAGTCTTATACTAACGTTACGCCCCATCTGTCCAATATAGCATCTGCCACATACACAATTAATCCGATATACACCTTCTGTTGATAATTTAGGTAATTCGTCTTTAGTGCACGTTACTAGTTTTTGAATTTTGTGTACTGTACCAAATATTACTGTAATGTTTTGCTTTTGCAAAACACGGGCTAATTTGTCAGTTACTCCTGAGATATATGGTATTTTAATTGTTTTAACAATCTTATTGCTTTCAGCAGTGTTGCTTTGCGATCGTGATTTGGCATTTAGTGCTGTTAATTTGAGCATTATTGTAGCCATTCTGTCTTAGTGCTTCTTTAACATGTTTAATCTCTCACTAGACTTTCACAATCTGACACTGTTTTAGCCCGATGTATGAGCGTCTTGATAAGAGAGGATTTCTGAGCTGGGTGATGATGCGAATCTGCATTCAGATAGGCATCAGTGTGCGTTTGCTTTCTGTAAACGCTGTGTTCTTTTACCATTTAGGCCATGTCCAAGTTAAATATCCAGGAACGGGAGTGTGTTATTCACCTCCATTTCCATGGTGAACTGGATGGCTGGGTTTTGTGCATTGAGATGATTTAGAAAATCTTTAAGTGTATCTTTACCATGTGGCTAGACAACCAAAGTGTCATCCACATATCTCAACCAAAAGGATGGTTTTAATGTGCTCGAGGTAAGTGCTCTGGTTTCAAAGTTTTCCATGTACAGATTTGCTATAGCAGGTGATAAAGGAGAGCCCATTGTTGCTCCTTCCCTTTGTTTAAAGAAATCGCCTCTCCATAAGAAGTGTTATTTAAACAATGGTCAGTGAGTTTCGAAATCTTTTGGTAAACCTGTATTCTTTAACAGTGTATCAAGTAATTTAAGCGACTCGCTCACTGGAACCTTAGTGAATATCGAAATCACATCAAAACTCACCAAAATATCATCTTGGTTCTTTCGGTAAAGTCACGTAGAAGGGAAGTAATAAAATAATAAAATAAAACATAATAAAATAATTCTCACGACGTTTCGGCCACAACGCAAGCAGCCGTCCTTAGGTGAAGAATGAGACAATGCCAAGCTAGGAGCTTATATATAAGCTGCGTTGGAGGTGGAAGAGAGAGCGCCTTAACAAAAGAATGTGCATATGAAGAGGAATTTAGCATATACATGGAAAATGCGTAGGAGGTGGGCGGGGGGTTTCAAAGTCATATTATGCCCATGCATTATGCAGGATCAACAGCACCAAGGGGGGGTGCAGGGATTAGCAGTAACAGAGGAAAGGAATGTTAATGATATGTAGCTGCAGTTACTCAACAACCACGTAGAAAACTAAAGTATAAACTACATAAAAAACTAAAGTATAAATTGCATAGCACCATCAGTATACTTACTATACTCTACACTAAGCTGAGTTACTAACAGCAAGTAATACATTACAATTCTACGTCGTAAAAATTATATAATATGCTTCCATCTAAACTTTATTCTATTATATCACACGAGCATATACCGTACTATATACTGCCAACATTAAATTATATACTGTATTGCTGTAAACCAACCTATACCTTATACATTTAATATACAACTCAGTTGGCTCACATGATATTGACTTCTCCAAGACAGAGGTTCTCTGCAAGCCATCTGGCTATCATGAGAGATTCGTTCATGAGGCGATCCACATATACAAACACAGAGACAATTTTAACCGAGAAGATGGATTCTGGCTTAGCAATCATTGGAAGGACGTAATAAACCATTTCGACACACATTAGGGTGGGTAGAATAATACATAGTGTTATATTAAATGTATAAGGTATAGGTTGGTTTACAGCAATACAGTATATAATTTAATGTTGGCAGTATATAGTACGGTATATGCTCGTGTGATACAATAGAATAAAGTTTAGATGGAAGCATATTATATAATTTTTACGACGTAGAATTGTAATGTATTACTTGCTGTTAGTAACTCAGCTTAGTGTAGAGTATAGTAAGTATACTGATGGTGCTATGCAATTTATACTTTAGTTTTTTATGTAGTTTATACTTTAGTTTTCTACGTGGTTGTTGAGTAACTGCAGCTACATATCATTAACATTCCTTTCCTCTGTTACTGCTAATCCCTGCACCCCCCCTTGGTGCTGTTGATCCTGCATAATGCATGGGCATAATATGACTTTGAAACCCCCCCGCCCACCTCCTACGCATTTTCCATGTATATGCTAAATTCCTCTTCATATGCACATTCTTTTGTTAAGGCGCTCTCTCTTCCACCTCCAACGCAGCTTATATATAAGCTCCTAGCTTGGCATTGTCTCATTCTTCACCTGAGGACGGCTGCTTGCGTTGTGGCCGAAACGTCGTGAGAATTATTTTATTATGTTTTATTTTTATTATTTTATTACTTCCCTTCTACGTGACTTTACCGAAAGAACCAAGATGATGAATCCCTGCAGTCACGAAAGCTTTAAATCGAAATTTCACCAAAATATCATTAGGGTTAAGTTTCGATTTAAAGCTTTCGTGACTGCAGGGATTCATCTTCTTGGTTCTTTCGGTAAAGTCACGTAGAAGGGAAGTAATAAAATAATAAAAATAAAACATAATAAAACAATTCTCACGACGTTTCGGCCACAACGCAAGCAGCCGTCCTCAGGTGAAAACCAGGTCCGTCGAGGCGACAGAGTCTGAATGAAACAGCACACGAGCTTGGAGCATATATATAAGCTGGGCGCATTGACAAAGGAATTTGCATATCAACAGGAATTTAGCATATTTATGGGAAATGCAGGAATGTAATTAGTACTGCATATGCATGTGCATTATGCAGGATTAACAGCATCAAAGGGAGCTGCAGTTACTGCTGCTGCAGTAGTTGCTGCTGCTGCTGCAGTTTCTGCTGCTGCTGCAGTTGCTGCTGCTGCTGCAGTTGCTGCTGCTGCTGCACTTGCTGCTGCTGCTGCACTTGCTGCTGCTGCTGCACTTGCTGCTGCTGCTGCACTTGCTGCTGCTGCTGCAGTTGCTGCCTTATCCATTTTAATATAACACTATGTATTATTCTACCCACCCTAATGTGTATCATACTGCTATATGTTTACTGTACAATTACGACACCATACATTACTCTGCACACTGCACCATGCCAGTGAGTGGAACGCGGTCTGAAAGTCACCGTTAACGTGAACACAATCAGTTAAGATCCGAAATGGTTTATTACGTCCTTCCAATGATTGCTAAGCCAGAATCCATCTTCTCGGTTGAAATTGTCTCTGTGTTTGTATATGTGGATCGCCTCATGAACGAATCTCTCATGATAGCCAGATGGCTTGCAGAGAACCTCTGTCTTGGAGAAGTCAATGTCATGTGAGCCCACTGAATTGTAACAGTGATCTGCCACGGCTGAGGTGTTTGTCCTACCGTGTTTCAGGTCTGCCTTATGTTCACGGATGCGGTCCGAGACATGTCGTTTGGTTTCTCCAATGTAACTGCTACCACAGAGGCAACTTAGTTTGTAGACGCCAGGGTACTGTATGTCTGGAACCACATCTTTTACAGACGGGACCAGATCACGGATTTTATGTACTGTGTTGAATCGGACCTGGATCTTGTGTTTAATCAGGATTTTGGAGATCTTTTTTGTGACCCCAGCAATGTAGGGTAAGGTGATGGTCTTGAAAGGCTCCTCAACAGGATCCTTCTTGATGGTTGGAGTGATGGCTTTGCGGATTGTGTAGTCGGAGTAACCATTAGCCTTAAGAGCTTGGCGTACGTGTTTGAGTTCACTGGAAATGTGTTCATGGTCGGAGATGCATTGGGCTCTATGATATAGACATCAAGACTCTATATCATAGAGCCCAATGCATCTCCGACCATGAACACATTTCCAGTGAACTCAAACACGTACGCCAAGCTCTTAAGGCTAATGGTTACTCCGACTACACAATCCGCAAAGCCATCACTCCAACCATCAAGAAGGATCCTGTTGAGGAGCCTTTCAAGACCATCACCTTACCCTACATTGCTGGGGTCACAAAAAAGATCTCCAAAATCCTGATTAAACACAAGATCCAGGTCCGATTCAACACAGTACATAAAATCCGTGATCTGGTCCCGTCTGTAAAAGATGTGGTTCCAGACATACAGTACCCTGGCGTCTACAAACTAAGTTGCCTCTGTGGTAGCAGTTACATTGGAGAAACCAAACGACATGTCTCGGACCGCATCCGTGAACATAAGGCAGACCTGAAACACGGTAGGACAAACACCTCAGCCGTGGCAGATCACTGTTACAATTCAGTGGGCTCACATGACATTGACTTCTCCAAGACAGAGGTTCTCTGCAAGCCATCTGGCTATCATGAGAGATTCGTTCATGAGGCGATCCACATATACAAACACAGAGACAATTTCAACCGAGAAGATGGATTCTGGCTTAGCAATCATTGGAAGGACGTAATAAACCATTTCGGATCTTAACTGATTGTGTTCACGTTAACGGTGACTTTCAGACCGCGTTCCACTCACTGGCATGGTGCAGTGTGCAGAGTAATGTATGGTGTCGTAATTGTACAGTAAACATATAGCAGTATGATACACATTAGGGTGGGTAGAATAATACATAGTGTTATATTAAAATGGATAAGGCAGCAACTGCAGCAGCAGCAGCAAGTGCAGCAGCAGCAGCAAGTGCAGCAGCAGCAGCAAGTGCAGCAGCAGCAGCAGCAGCAAGTGCAGCAGCAGCAGCAACTGCAGCAGCAGCAGCAACTGCAGCAGCAGCAGAAACTGCAGCAGCAGCAGCAACTACTGCAGCAGCAGTAACTGCAGCTCCCTTTGATGCTGTTAATCCTGCATAATGCACATGCATATGCAGTACTAATTACATTCCTGCATTTCCCATAAATATGCTAAATTCCTGTTGATATGCAAATTCCTTTGTCAATGCGCCCAGCTTATATATATGCTCCAAGCTCGTGTGCTGTTTCATTCAGACTCTGTCGCCTCGACGGACCTGGTTTTCACCTGAGGACGGCTGCTTGCGTTGTGGCCGAAACGTCGTGAGAATTGTTTTATTATGTTTTATTTTTATTATTTTATTACTTCCCTTCTACGTGACTTTACCGAAAGAACCAAGAAGAGGGTTAAGTTTTATATATTTAATCACATTCACAAGATGTTCTGAATTTCTTATGGATGAAGATGTCCTACAGATGTAGGGCTGTATTTGTTTATTTATATATTTTGCTAATTTATATGTGGCAGAGCCAATTGTACTATGGGTCGTAATGGGATGTCGATTTTATGAATCTTTGGTAGCCCATACAGTCTAGGTGGTTTTGAAGCCCTTGGCTTAATTAGGAATTGCTCATTCTAAGGGATTAATGAATTTGCAATGATTGCAGTAGTCTTACGTTCCAAAGTATTAGTTGGATCTTGTTTAATTTTAATGTAGGTACTTTCCTCTAATAAATCTTTAATTGTATTATCATAATCGGCTAGTGACATCACTAAAGTAGTGCGGCCTTTATCAGCTGTCAGGATCTATATTTAAACGGAGCTCTCTTAAGGCTTATGCCGTGTTCGAGCTAATATTTACTTTTGGTACTTTCCTATTCTCAATTATTTTGGCAACCTTGTGTGTAGTCATCTCTGTCTCATGTGGAAGGAATCTTACTGCGGATTCTACCTCATCAATGATCTCATCCACTAGAATTGTGCGTGGGGTAATGGCAAAGTTGTGGCCTTAAATTTGTCTCATATGGACTAGACCAGGGGTCGGCAACCAAAATAACAAGAAGAGCCATTTCTTTCCAATTCGGTACAAAATTCAGTATTTCAAGAGCCGCAATGCATCTGAGTACATACTGTACTCACGTACATATCGTCAAGAAGCAGCCCATAAAGAGCCGCATGCGGCTCCGGAGCCGTAGGTTGCCGACCCCTGGACTAGACCTTGGCGATGGACACTCTGCTTTGCAGAGTCTAGACACCTTCCACACATGATAATAGGGTTTTCTGGCAACAAAACAGGTGTTCAGATTCAATTTGGAGCTTTCGTGACTGCAGGAATTATTCCTTGGTTCTTTCGGTAAAGTCACGTATAAAGATAAAATAATAAATTAAATTAAATACTAGCATACGACGTTTCGATTGCAACACAAGCAATCATCATCAGGTATAAATTAAATAGAAACACAAATCTAGTATACTTAGAAATGTAATGTAATACAACAGAGAGTCGGATAACATAACAGTCAACACCCTGTCTGGTTGATTACGTTCTTCCTGAGAATGCTAAATTTGAAAGAGAGATTAAACACAGAACCAGAAACATAGACAGACATATAAGCAGACAGATATCACAGAGATACATAGAGAGCAAACATTGGCACAAAAAGAAACTACGCCTCTGTGTCGAGGCCTTAAATAGAGAAAGGGGGGCGGGGGCGGGGAGAGAGGGAGGGGTTAGAGAAATTAGCATGTCCATGAGTGGAAAGGGTGAGTGGCAAGGTGTAAAAAGCTTGAGAGAGGGGGGCAGGGGCGGAGAGAGAGGGGTTAGAGAAATTAGCATGTCAATGAGTAGCACTTTAACACGTAGGCTTTCGCGACCAATGTTATTCATAATCAACGTTTTTGGGTTTAGATCGCGTTTATTTATAAATGTGTCGTAACCCTCCACCACCCAACACGGCCAATCAGTAAAAATGTGTCACGTTGACAAAGACAAATAGTTCACTGCTCTAGCCCACCGGTGTGTTGAAGCCACAACATTTACAATTTGAGTACTCAAATTGTCGTCAACACACAATTAACGCATAGCCTGGTTGATTACGTTCTTCCAAAGATTGCTAAATTAGAAGTTAAGTGTGAAATTTGAAAAAACACAGTCACGAAGACCGATACACAAGCAGAGAGAGACAACGAAAAAACCCAGAGAAAGAGAGAGAAAAAACTAACTTTAAACTTCCCCGTAGAAGTGGTTCAAACTTAATTTGGAGCTTTGTGACTGCAGGAATTATTCTTTGGTTCTTTCGGTAAAGTCACGTATAAATATAAAATAATAAATTAAATACTAGCATACGACGTTTCGATTGCAACACAAGCAATCATCATCAGGTATAAATTAAATAGAAACACAAATCTAGTATACTTAGAAATGTAATGTAATACAACAGAGAGTCGGATAACATAACAGTCAACACCCTATCTGGTTGATTACGTTCTTCCTGAGAATGCTAAATTTGAAAGAGAGATTAAACACAGAACCAGAAACATAGACAGACATATAAGCAGACAGATATCACAGAGATACATATAGAGCAAACATAGGCACAAAAGAAACTATGCCTCTGTGTCGAGGCCTTAAATAGAGAAAGGGGGGCGGGGGCGGGGAGAGAGGGAGGGGTTAGAGAAATTAGCATGTCCATGAGTGGAAACGGTGAGTGGCAAGGTGTAAAAAGCTTGAGAGAGGGGGGCAGGGGCGGAGAGAGAGGGGTTAGAGAAATTAGCATGTCAATGAGTAGCACGATGAGTGGTACGGTACGAAAGCTTGAAAAAATTAGGAGGCAGGGAGAGAGACACACTAAACTAACTAACCTAGCAAAAATTTCGAAATGTAATGCAATGCAACACAGAGGGTCGGTCAACACACAATTAACGCATAGCCTGGTTGATTACGTTCTTCCAAAGATTGATAAATTAGAAGTTAAGTGTGAAATTTGAAAAAACACAGACACGAAGACCGATACACAAGCAGAGAGAGACAACGAAAAAACCCAGAGAAGAGAGAGAAAAAACAAACTTTAAACTTCCCCGTAGAAGTGGTTCAAACTTAATTTGGAGCTTTCGTGACTGCAGGAATTATTCTTTGGTTCTTTCGGTAAAGTCACGTATAAAGATAAAATAATAAATTAAATTAAATACTAGCATACGACGTTTCGATTGCAACACAAGCAATCATCATCAGGTATAAATTAAATAGAAACACAAATCTAGTATACTTAGAAATGTAATGTAATACAACAGAGAGTCGGATAACATAACAGTCAACACCCTATCTGGTTGATTACGTTCTTCCTGAGAATGCTAAATTTGAGAGAGAGATTAAACACAGAACCAGAAACATAGACAGACATATAAGCAGACAGATATCACAGAGATACATAGAGGAGAGCAAACATAGGCACAAAGAGAAACTACGCCTCTGTGTCGAGGCCTTAAATAGAGAAAGGGGGGGCGGGGGCGGGGAGAGAGGGAGGGGTTAGAGAAATTAGCATGTCCATGAGTGGAAACGGTGAGTGGCAAGGTGTAAAAAGCTTGAGAGAGGGGGGCAGGGGCGGAGAGAGAGGGGTTAGAGAAATTAGCATGTCAATGAGTAGCACGATGAGTGGTACGGTACGAAAGCTTGAAAAAATTAGGAGGCAGGGAGAGACACACTAAATTAACTAACCTAGCAAAAATTTCGAAATGTAATGCAATGCAACACAGAGGGTCGGTCAACACACAATTAACGCATAGCCTGGTTGATTACGTTCTTCCAAAGATTGCTAAATTAGAAGTTAAGTGTGAAATTTGAAAAAACACAGTCACGAAGACCGATACACAAGCAGAGAGAGACAACGAAAAAACCCAGAGAAAGAGAGAGAAAAAACTAACTTTAAACTTCCCCGTAGAAGTGGTTCAAACTTAATTTGGAGCTTTCGTGACTACAGGAATTATTCTTTGGTTCTTTCGGTAAAGTCACGTATAAAGATAAAATAATAAATTAAATAAAATACTTGTTGTATATGTTGGATTATGAATTTTTTATAAAAATAATAATAAGTAATGAAATTTCGAAAAATGTGCAAATTGCATAAATTATGTTAATGTGTGATTATATGCACAAATTATGATAATCAGAGATAATCGTAGTAATTTATGCGAATGCTTGCGATTATGTTAATGTATGCAGTTATGATAATTAAGCTTAGTTTCGTTTATCCAGAGTTGTATCAATCAGGATAACACGATTATCATTGATTAAACATTTACTGATTATCTTAGTGTGTTTATGTTACGTTAGGTCTCCAATTTCATATCTCATCGCAGGATACAGTTCTTATGAATAAGACAGTTTTGCATGGATTTGGAAAGAAACACTCGAGATACTTCTGTGTTAACAATTTTATTCTAAACAAACCTGTGATATTCTAACATGCACAGGCGAAAGCATACGTCAATAAATTCATGAGCAAGATTATGCAATTAACGAAAATGAATGACTAAAACACTTATTCAAGTAACTCGACGGCAGCAACTGCTTTGCACGATCAGTTGATATTAAACGCACCACCTTGAAATGACAACCCTTTTTGAAACGCAAAGATAACTTTTTGAAAGTCTTATTCGTGTGCGTGTTGTATGTGCGTTGTCCCTTGTAAAATTAATTAAAATTTTCTTAGAGCCGGGAGTTGTGTCGTTAGCTTGTGGGGTGGAGGAGGATACAACCAGCAGCCAGAGAAGCTCCTCTCGCTTGGGCGTGGCCGCAGCGAGCCCGTGCTGCTCCTCTCTCCACTGCTCGATTGAGTTGGCACGACGCTTGCCGACGTGGTGCGCGATGATTCCGTCGTCGCTGCTGGACGTCTTGTCTGTTCTCACTAGGTGTTGGTCGGTGTGTGCATCAAACACACGGCGCATTCGATGGCGCTCTCTCTCTCTCTTGGTGGCAGCTCCAGGCTTCTCCACTGCTGGATGATTGTTGATTCGGCACGACGCTCGTTGACGCCCGGGTCGGCGTGCTGCTGTCGCTCTCTCCTTGATCGCTGCCAACTTCACACGGACACTCGCCCTTACTTCAGGCTGTGTTGGCTCAGGCTCTGGACGACACGGCTGTGCGCGCTCACCGGCTTGGAGCGCTCTGGCGATGGAAGATGGCTCTTGTTGCTTATCCGCTGCTGCTCGTCCTTTTAGATGCTCGCTTGGTCGACGCTTGGCAATTTCCACCCTTTCTACAGGTTGATTGCTTGTTTTCACTTGTCACTTTCTCTTCTCCGTGCTTTCCTTTGTTCGTGCAGCTGCCAGCTTCATACGGGCACTCGCTGATGCCTCTCCCGCCCTCACTTCAGGGGCTTCGTTGTTTAAGTTCTCTCACGAGAATTATAGCTGGAATCTCCGTCAGCTTCACTCGCAGCTCGGTGACTCAGGGTAGCGATTCTTCTTAGGTGGTGCAGACCTCAGCTTGTCGATGTACGTCGCTACCCCCCCGCGAACATCGTCATTCTGGATGACGGAAGAGCTTCTTCGTTGTCAGCGTTGAGATGAGATGAGTCCGGAGCCCTGGTGAGAGATGGGGGCCCTGAGCCCCGGTGATCTGTGGGGGCCGGAGCCCCGGAGAGATCTGTGTTGAATGGATTTTGCCTCGGCTTATATTGAGAAAATCCACTCAGTTTTTCCGAGTTGTTCAAAGGCCAGACCATATAACTTTTTCGTTGTGGGGGTGGACACATCTGGGTCCGTGTGCCGTGTGTGTGTCTGTCCGTGTGTGTTGAGTGTGCTTCCAAGACCCAGCTGCCCGCAATAATTCTGGAAGGAGGGGTGGGGGCTTCCTCGCGAACCGGCGTCACATGAGTCATCAAACTAAACCAGACCGAGGATTCGCGTTCGCACCGAGGTGGCAAAATCATAATCCACGTTTTTGATTATGAATAATATTGGTCGCGAAAGCCTACGCGTTAAGCGAGCTCTAAAATCCCCTCCCCCGCTCTGGGCGTTTATCCCTGTCTCACACCGCTTCGTTTGGTTTGGAAGTTAAAACGACTCACTTTGCTGCTTAGTATTATTGTGATTTGATTGTAAGTAACCGTGTTCACGGTATTTCATCGTGGTTTGATCTCCCTATGGGGAAATGTTATTTGCTCGCGTGCACAAATCTTGCTGTCCGTGCTACGGGGAGACAAAGACGGCTGTGCTCCGTCGTTGGAGCACCCTGCGCGTGTTTATTTTTTTAAGAGCATCTGCTTCTGTTAATTCCTTTCTCGAGCCATCGCCCGCTCGCCACAAACTTTTATGAGGGCCATTTCCTGGCTGTGTGCCTGCTCTGTGGTCGTTCCTCTCGGGAAGACAAAGACGGCTGTGAGCTGCTCGCTTCCCCTGGAGTGTTGCGTGTTGGTTAATTATGATAGACTTCTCCGCCCTTAACTCTCCTAGGAGACCCACTCTAATTTCGTACTTATTATTTGACTTCTTATTATTTAATCTGATATCCCGGGCTAGGGAATGTTTTTTTTTTTGGAGCGGCCCTGACTGCCATAATTATTCTTTAATGCTTCGGCCCGTATTCGTTGAAAATTATTAACGGTAAATAATGTCAGTATTGAATTAACAAATGAGGATTCACGACCCTGGTGCAGACTGTAGTCTGGTTTCCAATTGGAGCGAGGATAGATAATGTTTGCTTAATCTTCATGGCTAAGTTGGTAACTTTGTTTAACTTAACATGGTTCAAAACCCGTCTTGTTTTCTTGTTGTCAATGCTATTTTTTGTTAATAATATAATTATATATATTTCGTGGCGCCTGGTTTTTTTGTATTGTAAAAGGGCCTTTTGAAGAATGGGTGTTATCCTAACTCCCGCTTGCAACTCCCCCCTCCCCCTCTTTTGTGTGAAATTCTGGGAGGTTTTATGACATTTGATGGCTGTCTCTTTCCTGCCTTCTGGCCTTTGAAGCGAGGTGTGCACGCATCTGTGGAAGTGGGGGAACGGGTTTTTGCTCGTCTTTGTTCGCTTCCAGTTGCCCTGTGTCTATTAAAAAAAATATTATATATGTTGGCAGAATTATTCTTAATATTAATTTTAAAAAAGGGTATAGACACAACAACTAGCATATGATGTTTCGATTGCAACACAAGCAATCATCATTAGGTATAAATTAAATAGAAACACAAATCTAGTATACTTAGAAATGTAGTGTAATACAACAGAGAGTCGGATAACATAACAGTCAACACCCTATCTGGTTGATTACGTTCTTCCTGAGAATGCTAAATTTGAAAGAGAGATTAAACACAGAACCAGAAACATAGACAGACATATAAGCAGACAGATATCACAGAGATACATAGAGAGAGAGCAAACATAGGCACAAAAAGAAACTATGCCTCTGTGTCGAGGCCTTAAATAGAGAAAGGGGCGGGGGCGGGGAGAGTGGGAGGGGTTAGAGAAATTAGCATGTCCATGAGTGGAAACGGTGAGTGGCAAGGTGTAAAAAGCTTGAGAGAGGGGGGCAGGGGCGGAGAGAGAGGGGTTAGAGAAATTAGCATGTCAATGAGTAGCACGATGAGTGGTACGGTACGAAAGCTTGAAAAATTAGGAGGCAGGGAGAGAGACACACTAAATTAACTAACTTACAGCAGATGTAACATGGTTGACCAACAGGGAATGATCCTTCAACTATAACCAGGCATCGATTCGTGTATCATTGTAACCCTAACGAATGCAATGGTTTTGAAACGACTATTGGGTGCTTATCAAACTACATAGTTATTGAAGATGCTATGTAATGTAATGCATGGGGCCAGGGTGAATTTCTGTTATAAGCCAAGTTGAACAGGAAATTGCTCCGACTCCTGGTCACACAGCTTTAGACAGGGCTGCCCAAAATCATACAAATCCTCAAATAATGTGAGCAGAGGCATTGATTATTTAATCAATTAACAACCCAAAGCCCCAAGCCTCTTTATGGCACTATATGCATTAATTAAGAATGCAGAGATTTAGTTTCTAATTAATAGGGGTTTTCCCCTTTTTCTGGCAACAAAACTGACACCTTTTGCAAGGAATCCTGTTTACATTAACCACAATACTTGCAGTCAATTTTGAAAAAGGGGAAAAACCCTATTAGTATATTTTGGTACTGGCAAAGGAGGCCTCATGATGTAGATGCTTACCCCGAGCTCTCATTACTCTGATAGCGAGTTGTCTTTGAACTGCGCCTTTTGGCATCATCTGGTCGAACACCATATGAGACTAGGCCAGGGGTGGCAAACTTTTTAACTCGCGGGCCACAATGGGTTCTAAAATTTGACAGAGGGGCCGGGCCAGGAACAGGTGGATGGAGTGTTTGTGTGAACTAATATAAATGACATGTAAAAATCATTACATGAAAGGATTTGGCCTTTAACAGGTAGCAAAGCATTTATTTGCAAGGCAATTTAACAAATTGCACGAACATGAACAATACAAAAACATATCGTAACATGACTGATCAAACATCGTGAAAACATCTGAGGCCTGCGCCAAACCAATTACCTCACTTGAACTTCTTTATTATCTACATTAACAGATTAGAGCAGCCACGCAGGCTGTGTGTCGGATATTTGGCTCCAACCTCCCTGCAGCAACACAACATCAGTTTCAGTGGGAACAGTGTTGTTGATCTCCCATTTTTTGCCAGTGCATCCAAGTCTGGAGTTATTTTGGTTGTGGCAATTCTCAGGATAGATCTGAGGTGCTGATCCGTTAACTTTGATCTGTGATGGGCTTTGCTGGCGTTCATGATGCCGAATGTCTGCTCACACACATAAGTCGAGCCAAACAAAGTCAGTATCTTCTGTGCAGTCCTCTGGAGGTTTGGAAACGTGGCTCTGTTAAGTGAAGCATAAAAGTCATTCAGTTTAACAGTGTTGAACTTCTCCTTTAGGACAGAGTCAGACTGAAGATCTATCAGTTCCAACTGCAGCTCCTGTGGTGCTGTTTCAGGGTCTTGTGACAGGGCACCAGCTGAAGTGACTGTTCAATGTTTTTGAAATCAGAGAACCTACGGCAGAATTCTCCGTGCAGGTCCTCAAGTGATTTGCTGTATTTTTTTGCGTTTCGCGGTGCCTCTTCCAGCATGGCAAGTGTGGGGAAATGAGCAAAAGATCTGTTCGCAATTTGTCCGGAGAACAAAAGGCGCATTTTGGCGTCATCTGGTCCAACCCAAGTGAGACTAGGCTCTAAGGAAAGCTGTCTCGGGTGTGGACCAATCAACTTTAAGGACAGTGCACATTATCAGAGTTATGTCTTTTGTTTGTATTATGACTGCAGGTATTGCGGTCTATGCAAACATGACTCCTTGTAAAAAGGTGTCAGTTTTGTTGCCAGATAGAAGGGTAAAAAAAACTATTATCATGTTTGTACATGTTGTGAACAAAATATGTCCACAGCAAACGCAAAGTCACCAAGCCAGTTCTTGTCGCTTAGCTCAGGGAATTCGTCAGATTTCCCCATCAACTCCAAAAATGCGATGATGTCCTCTTTCAGCTCCCACACTCGTTGTAACACTTTCCCCAAACTTAACCAGCGGACACGAGAGTGGTACAGCAAGTCCTGATGATCCGCATCAGTTTCCTCAAGGAACGTAATAAACTGACGGTGCTGAAGTCCCCTTGCTCATATAAAGTTCACAAGTTTTACGACTGGATTCACTACATGATTAAGCTGCAATACAGACTTACACAGGGATTCCTGATGGATGATGCGGTGAAGGAAAATAAGATCCTGGACAGGGTTTTCCTCTTTCACTTTATCCTGGATTCTTTTCAGCAGCCCAACATTTTTTACCAGTTAAATTTGGCGATCCATCCGTTGTGACATTGACAAGTTTACTCCAAGGTAGCGTCATTCTTTCGATGACAGCAGATACCTGGTTATACAAGTCCTCTCCCAACTTATTGATTCTTTCGGTAAAGTCACATAGAAGGGAAGTAATAAAATAAAAATAAAACATAATAACATAATTATCACGACGTTTCGGCCACAACGCAAGCAGCCAGCGAGTCACAGTCCTGCGTGATAAACTGACTTTTTCAAATTTGCTTTTGATCTCCGGACACAAGATGTCTGCTGTCTGTACCATTCTTTTACAAACTTGCCTTCGGAGAAAGGCTTGCTAGCCTTTGCTATTTCGAATGCCACCAAAAAACTTGCCTAGGTAGTTGACTCTTGAATCGCAGTTTGTCGGTGAAAAAAATGTTGCTGAGTTTGTAAATTAGCCGCCAACCTCTGAGCCGTAGCCGCCCGTTCTTGCGTTGACTGCTTGCTAGCATAGTTAGCATGCTTCGTAGCAAAGTGACGGCTGATGTTGTACTCCTTGAAAACTGCAACAGTTTCTCGGCCTATCAGGCATACAGCCTTTGTCCACTCCGTGTTAAACACTCGGCACTCAATGTCCACTTTTCGTTTCCTTGATCCGCTCATTTTACAGAAGGGCTCACCGAAAAAACCTAAGAATATAAGGGCTCACAGGGCAAAGCAAAAAAGTGAAGGGAGCACTGAATCTAACTCAGCAATGTAAACAAACCCTGAAAATGGCGCTGACGGCCCACAATGCATTGCGAGATCATGTGCCCTTTCAAGCCCTATACAGTAGAACTTCTGGTCACGAACGCTTCTGACCACGGCCAAATCGGGTTCCGACCAAAAAATTCACAAAAATGTGGAATCTGGTCACGAACACAAACTCGGGTGGCGATCAAACACAGCCGCGGCCAATTTCCCGTTCCACGCCATTTTTGTTTGTAAGCGCCACGTGTGGCCACGTGCTCAGTCAGTCTCGCTTAGTAATCGGTCTCGGTCAGACGTGCGCTCATTCACTGTCAACTCTTTGCAGTACTTTGTGTATATTTGCATTAATTTTGCAATAAGTAATGGCCTCTAATCAAGTGAAGAGTGGTAATGTTGGTGAGAAGGTTTTAAAGAAAATTGAAATCGAAGTGAAGGAAATTATTGAAAAGTTTGTATAATTAATGATTTTTCAAACTTTAATTGTTTTCTGTGCTTAAAACTCTGTAAAAAACTGTGGGGTCTAGAACGGACTCGTGAAATTCGGAGAGAACTCGGAGTTAAGTTTTGTTTGTTTTGTTGAATTACACAAAGCGTAACAGTTATGTATATAATTTTTGTTATATAAAATTCCTAGTAAGATATTAATTGTGAGTGTAGTCATACACCTCCCCCTCATTCAAGCCGTAATTTAGAGAGCGAAAGCGCCGAGTACATAAATCGCTAACATAAGAACCCGTTAATCTCTTCTCGCATCATTCATACGATGATGCGGTGAAGTAAACGTTCATACGATATTGCGGTGAATGCTTCCAAAAACAATACTGTACCCAAATATTACTGTTAACTTACTTTCAATAAAAACATGAATTGCTCATACGATTATTCTCTCTCTCTCAGAATTGACCGACTGATGTAGCAGATGAAACAATCATCTTGTTGAACGATTCTAAATCTTGATGCGGCAATGTTAGTTTTCTCTGTTGTTCAAGGTTTTCTCAGTGTTATTCAATGTTTTTACATTTAGTTTACTATTACACTGAATTCTATGGCATAATTAACTATTTTTGTGCTTAATAATCTTAAAACAGGACCCTGCGGGGTGGGCTGGTAGGAACGAACAATTGAATGGTTATAATAAAATGAAATGGCAAAAAATGGCCGCCAATAAGTGGATGCCCCATGGCCCCACCCTCCACCCGCGTAACCCCGCCCCGGCCACCCGTGGCCCCGCCCCATCTCGGTGTCCCCGCCCCCAGCTTGTGGCCCCGCCCCTTACCGCCGTAACCCCACGTAGCCCCGCCCTGCACCTCGTGGCCATGCCCCCTGCCGCAGTAGCCCCGCCCAGCCCTGCGTAGCCCCGCCCCCTACCGCTGTAGCCCCGCCCAATACACCCCTAGCGGGGGAGAGATTCCCAGGCCTGGCTCTAGGCTGGAGACCCGCCGACGACGGGGGGGGTAGGGAGTTTATTTTTATGTAAAAGCTGTAAATTTAAATGTTTCTATTTAAAAACATCAGGGAATGTAACATTATTAAACATTAACTCCCTTTCACACACGCGGGGGGGGGGGGTACGATACGAAGGGAGAGTTTGAGGCCTATTTCTAGGCTGTAGGCTTTTGGCCGCTGCGAGTACATTTGTAATTGAAATGTTTTACTTAAAAACTATCTCAGGGAATTATAAGGGAATGTTACACTTGTTTAGCCAGGAAAGCCTCACTGAGTCTAAAGGTTTTTGTAGGGTCCTGCCAAGTGTTTGCAGTAGGGGGCGATGTTGCTACACCTAATCGGACGATCCGAAGGGAGATTTTGAGGCCTAGGTCTAGGCTTTAGGGCGCTGTGAGTTAATTTTTAATTTAAATGTTTAATTATTAATGTATAATTTAAATGTTTTAATTATTAATGTAAACGCTTTCAATGTAAATGTTTTTATTTTAAAACATCAGGGAATGTAACATTGTTAAACATTAACTCCCTTTCACACACGCGGGGGTACGATACGAAGGGAGACTTTGAGGCCTAGTTCTAGGCTTTAGGCCTAGCTGTAGGCTTTAGGGCGCTGTGAGTTTTTATTTAATTTCAAAGTTTTAATAAAAGCTATCTCAGGGAATTATAAGGGAATGTTACACGTGTTTAGCCAGGAAAGGCTAATTAATTTAAATGTTTTAATTAAAAGCTATCTGAGGGAATTATAAGGGAATGTTACACTTGTTTAGCCAGGAAAGCCTCACAGAGTCTAAAGGTTTTTGTAGGGTCATGCCAAGTGTTTGCAGTAGGGGCGATGTTGCTACACGGACGGGCGAACGGACAATATAATCTATTGTAGGCTGGTCCACTTCGTTCCTACCAGTAAAAACAATATTTATATACAATTTGTAGGAGTCTAGACTGGATTAATCGTATTTACATACAAATCAATGGGGAAATTAGGTTCGAGTCACGACCAAATCGGGTTGCGACCAAAGTTATGAAACGAATTATGGTCGTGACCAGAGGTTCTACTGTACACCACACTCCCAGTCTAAGTGCGACATCTAATGGGGGAATGGGGGAATTACAGGAGGAATGTAAAATGTAATTTAATAATAATACTATTTGGACAAGTTTGGCGGGCCGGATTAAAAAGCCCAACGGGCCGTACTTTGCCCATGTCTGGACTAGGCTCTAAGAAAAGCTGTCTCTGGTGTGGACCAATGAGTTTCAAGGACAATGCATAAATGATCAGAGTATTGTTTTTTTGTTGCATTTTTACTGCAAGTATTGTGGTTAATGTAAACATGATTCCTTGAAAAAGGTGTCAGTTTTGTTTCCAGAAAAAAGGGGAAAAACCCTATCAGTATATTTTGGTACTGGCAAAGGAGGCCTCATGATGAAGATCTAGTTTCTGTTGAAAATCCGTACGCCTCTGCTATAGTTAATAGTGACATTGAATGAGTCACTGTAGCGCGTGCCGCTGGGAGATTGGTAGACAATGGGATTGGGGTAGCAGCCCGTACTACCAGTTGGACCTGTGGGCAAGGCACAGAGCCTTCTGGGGGATCCAGAGGGGTGCAGGGCCGAAGGAGGAGCCTTGCCACGCTGGGGAAGATAAAAGGAGAGCTCCAACTTAGTCGGGGCTGCTGCGATCTGGAGTGAAATCGTCGTGCTGCCGTCGTCGTGATCTTCGCCCTCTTCAAGCTGTGGGTCTGGAAGCATGTTGACTGTCCAGACCCGGTATGTAGTTATCCCCTATGGCTGTGAAGCCCGGAATAAAGAAAGAGAACCTCCTACTAGTGTCTGTGAATTAGTATACTACACATTCTTTGAAATTGCAAAAGCTAAAATCGCGATATTCAATACTTAAACTTTACCTAAGTAATGGCGGTAGGTAAACGTCAACTAAAATTCACAACATCACACTTGAAATAAGTACAGTAATATAGTCCAAATAAACTAAACAATTGAAGTAAACATGGAGAAACTGTATACAAAAACTATTTCAAGAGAAAAAATAGGATTAAACTATAAATATAAAGCAGCCTTTGGCTTGTGTAGATTTTTTTGTGAACCAAATTGCACCAACACACCCCAAACGTTGGTGTGTTTTTCACGCAATTTTTTGCTTACCTGCTCATCTTCAACACCTGTACCCCCCCCTGCTCCTCACCTCCCCTCCTCTCTTTCTCTTGTCCTGTGTTAAAGCCCGGGGCATTCTCACTACTTCCGGTTTGCCACACATGCAAACACATTGACATTTCAGAAACTACAGTTCCACACACTCACCATAACATAAGTGTCTCCACTGCACTGCTAAATTGTTCTCATATTTACCACGTTATCCTTCCCAATTATCAGCCCTGCGTTTTTGCCGCCACATGCATCCACTTCCAGCTCCTTACTGTCCTCTCTGCACATGCACGGCTCACCTCTAACACACACTGCAATATTTATTTTTAAAAAACATGTACTATTCTAAAATATTTACATCTACGTACCGACACTACCGACCTTCTACACAACATAGATGCTATACAACAGCTACGACTAAATACATCAAGCCTACATTGCCTGAAAATACATGCATTCGCGTTAAAATATAATACATGTACACACACACACACTAGTAATAACCACATCAAGCACTATTAACAATTACTTCGTTCATTTGCGGCTATGTCTTCACATTCCTACAACGATTGCATATTCAACTATAATTTCCTTAACACTCTATAGCATTCACTCACACACTCACTATTTACTCTTCATGCTTATTAACTTTAACCTCCGCCTATGTTCCTCGCGGAAAACGTGCGCTTCTCTTCAAAGCCGATTACAATCATTGATGCCATTCGTATAAGTTCTGCAATGGCTGCACCTAGAGCTAATGAAACTCCTTAACACAAAGTTAGACAGCATGCTGCCTGTGCTGCACCTGCAGCTCATGAATCTCCCGAACATTAAGAAGAGCATGTTGCCAGGGCTGCGATGGCTGCACTTATTGATGACACTCCTGAACAACCAAGAAGCAAGACGGCATGCTCCCAGTGCTGCGATGGCTGCACCTACAGCTAAATAATTTCCTGCCATTGGTTCCATGTCTACTTCTTGCAGCTACTGCCATGCAATGACATGGAAAGGAGACCCTCCAGGGCTATGCTGCAACTGTCCATGGTACAGCTGCCTACAATTAATGACCATCCCGAGCCTATTCATGTATTGATACCAGCCAACACGACACATATGCAAGCCAATTCCAAAGTATAAGTTATATGTTTTGGCACCAACTATCTCATCACGACATCTGGCTACATGCCCACATTTAAATTGCAGGTACAGGTAATATCGCATTGGCTGTCTGCTGCCACTTGCTAATGACCTACCTACCACATATCTATTTGCATGTCTGACAATACTAGCTAGACAGGCTCAACCGCACCGCAAAAATGTCATCAACACCAAGATGCAAGGTCTATTGTGGCAAGACATGGTCTATAAGGAAAACTCTTATGTTCAAAGTTTCAAGTGTGCTATGGAGAAGATGACTTCAGAATACAATGTTGTCATTCATGCTGACTAAACTCCACATGGTCAACATGAGTACCACTTAAATGCATTCACAACATCTTAAGTTGCCGTCTTTCTGACTGCTGAAGAACATGTTACTCAAGGCATTGCCTTGCAAATGAGTACCAATACCCTACACAGAAATGAAACACTCTGATCCTATGGTGCTCTTCAATGTCTACTGATTTTCTGGCAAGGTGATGATGGCTACAATTTCCCACCTCGCCAAACTGCTGTCGACATGTATGCCAAAATTGAAGCTTCATTCGATTAAATCCACCAGATGGCAAAACATCCAACATTGTCTATCCTTAAGCTCTCCAAGTGCAACGAATTTAAAAGCTGTCCTCATTATGAACAAACAAGCCCTACGATTGTATAACACAACCAATAACCCGTGGCAATATACACACATTTACAGACTTCATTGACATACTTAAATCATTCTAATAAAGCCAGCATTGCAAGACATTACTCTTAATGTTTGATTACTGAGACCTGTGCGAAGCCGGGTAACTTAGTTATTACTGAATACTATACTTTCAATGATAATGCTTGTGCATGAGTGGGGAGCGGTAGTGCAATGGTTAGCGTGCTGCGCTATAAACCCAGCGACATGATTTATATTCCCACAGAGCCAAGCCACAACATTTGGCTGTCGCCTGATGAAGCTGGTTGTAATTACTGGCGAACGCCGTATTCTGATGGTAAATGTTGTGGCTTGGCTCTCCAACACACAACCGGTGTGCTGTACTAGTGACGAATTGGCCACGTTCTATTCATGTGACAACCCTTACGAGTTGGCTGTGTCGGGTGGTGGCGGGTTTAACGACACCTTTATATATTTACGCGATCTAACACAAACAAACCTGTATTACGGATATATATTTGGAGTTTGCGCGTCTCTTTCCCCGTGGTCGCGTGGAATTTCTTCCGGATCCTCCGTTTTTTCCCTCCACATTTAGAGGCAACATCACCACGCGTTTAAAGTATTTGACCGACATACATTTCCACACGTTGATAAGCCACTTTGTTGTGGGCAGGTTGCTTCTGAAAAGAGCGGTATAGCTCAAGTGGGATTGGCCTGGTAAAATACAAAAAACTGTATATACATTTAAAGGAAACAAAGTTTAAAGTAGTGAGCCAGGTTAAGACAAATTCAACTTAAGCAGAGAATTAAAGCAAATGCAATCAGGCGACGGCAGGAGGCAAGGCCCCGCATGGCTAGGCCCCGCGTTGTAATGTTCCAACTTGGACATTGATTCCATACTCACTGCTACTCAATTGATGTCCCTATGAGAGAGAGGAGCGAGGCTCTACCTGGGTAAACAACAACAACCACCACGATGTGAACTTCTCACCTCGGATCGCAGTGAGCGCGCGCGCGAATCGGCAGCTTTCTGGTATCTCGTGACGTCACGCGGCAGCACGAGGTGACATGACGTCACTAGCGGGGTACACCTCCCCCTCGCGTCTCACTGATGAGGTAATGCTTTGGTGACGTCAGCGAACGAGTGTAGTTTATTAAGATTCCTATTCCATTGCTCCCTCTCTTGAACATTGACCCCTTGGGTGCGTGAGCTCAACGACAACAACGTGAACATTATTGTGTGTGTATACACTGTGTGTGTACACTGTTGGCACAGTAGGTGTCATAGGTGGTGCACCGGCCAGTCATCTCAGTCGACCCATGGCACCTGAGTCTGGCCTGTGACCTGACGGCGGGCGACCAACACTTCACGTGGCCTTAACGTGCATACAACCTGGCACAAGCGCCGTGGTGACGTCACCGCCACTTAGTGGCGAATGGCGGTCGTTCTTGTTAAAGTGTGTTTGTGTATACAGTGTATGTGCAGACTGTGTGTGTCTTTTTCTGTGTGTACACAATACGTCTACACTGCATATGTTTGAACAGTGTGTGGGTGGTCTGAATCAGTCGGGCGGCATTATCTTTTCATCAGCTGTGTAATGCTGTGTGGAAGCTACCTGGTCTGTCGCTCCGCATGAAGCTTCGGGTCTTCTCGGCCACAGTCATGCCTCCCTTCTCTAGGCATGTGAAACGTGGAACCCTCTAAATGGAACATCTGCGCTGGTTAGAAACACAGGCTGGTATGCCTACACTCCAAGGCCGTAATTATATATATATGGGGGGGGGGGGCACACCCCCCCCCCCATATATATTGCTATAAAATAGATTTATGTTCATATGATTGTGGTTATGGTTGTACTTTATTAATCCCTAATCTCTTTACATACAATGAAACAAGAAATGTAAAAATGAAAAAACAGAGCAATGTCATACAATATACTATTAGACATTATTGTAAGAAATAAATAAAAAGTCCATCCTATGTCTTAGTGAATTTTTAAATATTTTAGGCAGGAAAGTCGTTTTCAAATTTAGATTTTTTTTTCTGGGGGATGGAGGACCCCAGACCCCCTGGAAGATTTGGTCCCCCAATGTTGACTCCATGGCTACGGCCTTGCTACACTCAGATTGAGGGAAGCCAAGTGGTAGCGCACTCTCTATTTATTGCAGAGGTTCAAGGTACAAATCCGACAGGCACCCCTGGCTACTCCAGTTACATTAACCAAAATATGCACTGTCTGCTTAACCGATGGATGTAAAACTGACTATTGTGTCCTTCAAAACACAAAGGTCTTTGCATGTTGGTGTCATTGTCAAAATTTGGGTAATTCCAAATATTATCCAGAAATAACACAACTGAGATTACACATCAATTTTAGCCCCCTACTGACAGACTCATGCCCACATGCAGGCTGGTGCTGGGCCACCTTATGCCACACAGAGGCAGCTGCCACTTAGGGGTGCTCTTCGAGTGTTTGTGATGAGATATGATACAAAACTCCTAATTGCTGAGGCAATTAAGCAAGTTTAACAAGTAGGCTTTCGCAACCAAAATCATCCAGAGGTTTTTTGGGTTAGATCACATAATTATAAATGCGCTCTCTCTAGTCGTCTAGCCGAGTCTAAAAACAACCCTGACCATGTAACACCGATGGTGCTGACCAAAAGAGCCAATTATCCGGCCGCGCAATATCTTGCGAAGACGGCAGCGATGAAGGCAGCAAAGATGACAGCAACGACGATACGAGCCCACTCCAGAACCGACAGGCCTAAGCTCCAGCTCTCTGTTTTTATGCTACCCAGCGAAACCTGGCTCTGCCCTGGCCGCGCCTCCCTTCTCGAACCCACTAGCAGGTTCCAGGGGCTTCCAGATGGGGTCTTCGTGACCCTTGCCCCAGGTCCTCTGCCCTGCCGACACACCCGTGTAAATGCTCACTGGCGTGTGCACTGTTTGTCGCTGCAGTTGCCGTTGCTGGACAACAGTCAGCATTATTACACTACACTAGTACAGCACACCGGTGTGTTGGAGAACAAATCGCGTGGTGGCAGGTTTCACCAAACATTTATATTTATGCGATCTAACCCCAAAAAAACCTCTATTATGGGCAATTAAGCACCATATAAATGCAAAGATTATTATCATAACATAGTGAATGATTGGGAGCTTATTGGCCCTGGCTCCTGGTTAGAGATCTATCCAACCCACAGGTCCACAAATACTGGCTGCTCTTACTCTGCAGGTTGAACTTAGGAATTGAGTGTTCAACTTCACATTGTTTCATTAAAGGTTTGTGACAAAGGTGAATCTATTGGAGCTTCATTGTCTCAAGCTTACACGTCTACCGGGTCTCCATTTGACTTTGTATTGTCTAATAAGTCCAGCCACACGTCCACCTACACAAACTGGTGGGAGTTGCCTGGCTCTGCCTCAGTCATAATTCTGCTCTTGTTTCACATTGCCTCCATCGATGTGAAGGTCTGATTTTGGAGTTGAAGCTTCATCTTCACATTTTACCTTCACTTCTTCGCTCTTAACTGCCACTTCTTCACATTTCACCTTCGCCTCTTCATATTTCACCTTGATACCTTTTAAATTGTCTAAGCTAGGATTTTATTTTATCATTAAGGATGGGCGCCTTGCAGCACTTTGACTTTCACAAGCCGATTTCAGACTCCGCTCCTTGGGGATGTTCTGAAAATTCCTTCCCTCACACTGCACTTGAAGGGTTTCTCTCCCGTGTGTGTTCTCTGGTGGTTCTGAAGAACTGATGACCGTGCAAATGTATTCTCACACAGTGCACTTTAATGGTTTCTCTCCTGTGCGAGTTCTCTGGTGCTGTCAAATTTCCAGTATGATCCGTGCTGGTCGTATCATTGATTTTTTTGTACCGAGCTGGGTTGAGTGCCTTTGCTGCATCAGACCAATTCTGCAGAGCACAGTGGCAGGGGAAGCATCAGCTGCAGACAGAAAAAAATATCAACATCATCTATGTCAGTATCAAGTCATATATATACAGTCACACATGACTTACACGTCTGTACTTATTCATATACTCATATGAATATGTCCGACGTGCTGGGGCGCTTGGCTACGGAAACTGCACTCCAGAAGGAAGTTGTTGTGCCGCCCACAGTTTCTACGCCTCCAAAGCCCGGGGTGTCCCAAGAATCCGTCACATGGCAAGGAACCGAACTCGGGAGCCCGCTCGAGTTCGTCAAGGGAGGCCGGGGATGAGCCCACATCCCTTAAGGGAGTTGGGTGAACCCTTTAACGCCCGGGACGGCACAAAATTCTGGAAAAGACAAGGGACCGGCATCGAGAACCCACTCAAAGTGCGTTAGTAAGCCCAAAACCAATCCAAGGACATTCAAGACCCCCCCCCCCCTTGAGCTACGTGCGGATGGTTTGTTGTTAAATGGGTTGTTATTGGGTGAGTGGAGTCACACTACTTACCCCTTAAAATAGGCTGTTGAGCTCGCGATCGTCACAGTCCGATTACAAAATTCCTTAGTGAAGTTCTGCCCTAACGCACGGTTCCGCTAAAAATGGTTATTAACCGAGACGGATACTGTTTTTAAGGGGGGGGGGGTGATGAAAAAACTCTCAGCAAGTCTCGATGTGAAGACAGGGTGTCAGCGAGGCTGGATGAAAAGACAAGCCGCCAGCAAGACTGGAGGATCATGGTTGGGAAATTCCCCAGAGGTCCTTGGTTGGTAAATTCTCCAGAGTGTCCAAAATAGACAGCTGGGTAAATTCCCCCAGAGAATCCACGAGGATAAAAGCCGGGCAAGAAGGCATGTTCGGGGCTGTTGCGAGGGACTCGGGCCATCGTCGCTGTCTTCACGTCTTCACGTCGTCACTGTCTGCTCGGTCATACGATCTCCAAGTCGGCATTATCTCATGACGACGTGGTCCTAAGCTACATTACGTGCAATAAAATAAACCTATAAAGCTCGAGTCCGGAGTCGTTACACAATGAAGGCTGGCCTGCCTATGATCCATCCTCTATTAATCAAGACTATATTATAGTTTAAGCTTACAGATCCTTAAGATATCAATATAGAATATAATCAGTGAGTCTCTTTGGCAGGCAAGGCTGCATTGGTTGGGTCATGAATCCTACATTCCCAGACACCGCATGCTCAAGCAGTTTCTGTTAGTCCATATATTATGAGTTAACAGGTATGGCATTGGCTAGAGAAGAGATTGGAGGATGTGGAGGTGACCGGACCTGTCGATGACTGGTACCAGGAGTGTCAAGATTGGCCTCTGTGGAGGCCCATGAGGTATGCTGCAGGGCAGTTGGAGGCATTTGCTGCGCAACAACGATGAGGTCAGAAGAGTGACGCTCACGTGATTGGGTGGAATGCTGGGTTCCTAAAACCCAGCAAGATAGTGGGGAGCACAGCTGGTGCAGCTGTCAGTCTTGGCTTGACACCTGGATCATTCCCATGACCTGCTGACACGTGATCACACTTACATGGCCTCAAATTGCACCTATCATTGTGTAGTGACATAAGAAGGGAGGGGCTGCTGGGGGCTCTGGGATCCCAGGCGAGTCCAGACGCTTAAGCCTCTGGGCGCCAGGCGCTGGGTTCCCAGGGGGTCCAGACGCTTAAGCCTCTGGGCACCAGGCGTTGAGTTCCCAGGCGCTTAATCCCCTGGGCGCCGCCAACGGGGGGGGGGGCTGTGTGTGCTCTGTGGGATGTCTGGTGGCGCACACGGCCCCACCCCTCGTTGGACAGGCATAAAAGGAGAGCTCCCTGGACGATCGGGGCCCAGTTGTAACTCAAGACCCAAGACCCACGACCAGCCATCTGAAGACCCTGGGATGCTGTGAGAGCCAGTGGTGGGACTCTGGAACTCCCGACTCTACGACCTTGTGAGGGCGAGCGTAGCCAGAGTAGAGTATCTAGAGTATCTAGGCTGTGTAGCTAGGCTGTGTACCTAGGCTGTAACAGAGTATCAGGACTGTTGGAGTGTTGTATTGTAATAAAGAAGTTACATCTACAAGTGTCTCCGGAACCCGTTACATTTGGTGTTAGAAGTGGCTATGGAGACAAGAAGTAAGCCACGTACCTTCAGTCCTGACGGCGATGAAGAGGAGCAGGCAGCGATGGGGCGGCCAACGCCGGCCGACAACGACGCTGCACCGCCGGCCGACAACAACGCCGCACCGCCGGCTGAGCAGCTGTCTGCTCCGCCGACCGTCCCCTTTCCAGCGTCGGGAGCAGAGATGGAGGAGGCGCTGCTTCGCCTCGCAGAGCTGCTCTGCGCCACCGCCTCCCTCCTGGGCGAGCTGCGGTGCTCGCGGCCGATGGCGGGAGGGAGAGAGGAGGCGCGGCGCTCGCCCGAGCCCGCCGCCGCCATTCCCCCCACGGATGTGGGAGATGCTTCCGGGTGTGTCGTCACTTCCACCAGAGGAGCAGTGACCGCTGGGAGCGACGTCACTTCCGGGCCCAGCGTGTGCCAACCCGACGACGCCGCGTCATCAGCGCTGCGTCCCTCACCGCCGGGTGACAGCTGGCTTCAACCTAGCACACCGCGTCATCAGCGCTGCGACCGGACAGTGAGGGCGCCATTCTTACTGTAACCAGCGCCGGGGCCGGCACATGGACCGACACGCTGGTCGCCGCCTTTGCTGCTCTGGCCAAAGGTTGGAGGTCGGGAGACCAGGCCCCTGACACTTCGTACATTTTACGCGCTCCGGATTAATGATTTTTTTGTTGATATTTTCTTCGTTGTCGTCGGGGAGTCGTGACTGTTGTTGGGTAAACTGTGTGGAGCTTCGCCGTGAGTGTTGTCAATGTGTGTGCGAAACTTTGCTTGTGATTGTTAACAATGTATGGTTTATATTGAGCTTTGTTCGTGATTGTTAATGTATAGCTTGTGCTGTCATTGTTAACGATGTATATACTGTATGGGGCATTTATCTTGAGATGGTGACAATGGCCCAGCGGGTGTTGCGTGTCTAACACGAGAGTTGTGGTCCCGTCATGCTATGGCTGACGGCTTGACCTGACAGCCCGGAGATTGAAACACTCCGTGGCATGTCTAGCCTAGTGGGCTGTGCGCTCACAGGGCTCGGAGAGTGTGGTCCCGTCATGGAATAGCTGACGGCTTGACCTGACGGCCCGGAGATTGAAACACTCCGAGGCGCGTTGAAACAGTGGGCTGGAGATTCGTGGTGTTCAGGTGTAGTTGTCCCGTTACGTTGGGACTGTATCCCTCAGTTGTTAGGGTGCATGTTGTGCAGGGAGTGAACAATGGGTTGTCTCAGATCGGTCGGTACAGCTATATGCTGCGATGCGAGTCTTGGAGAGAGGTTGGGTCTCAGATCGGTCGGTACAGCTATATGCTGCGATGCGAGTCTTGGAGAGAGGTTGGGTCTCAGATCGGTCGGTACAGCTATATGCTGCGATGCGAGTCTTGGAGAGAGGTTGGGTCTCAGATCGGTCGGTACAGCTATATGCTGCGATGCGAGTCTTGGAGAGAGGTTGGGTCTCAGATCGGTCGGTACAGCTATATGCTGCGATGCGAGTCTTGGAGAGAGGTTGGGTCTCAGATCGGTCGGTACAGCTATATGCTGCGATGCGAGTCTTGGAGAGAGATTGGGTCTCAGATCGGTCGGTACAGCTATATGCTGCGATGCGAGTCTTGGAGAGATTGGGTCTCAGATCGGTCGGTACAGCTATATGCTGCGATGCGAGTCTTGGAGAGAGACTGGGTTGAAGTCCCCCCGATATGGCCGACGTGCGCGGTTTTAGGATGGAGACGCCACGTTGGAAAGGCGGGGGTGCAAACGGTTGACATGTAATGTCGGTGGTGGTCCTCATTGAGGGCTGCTGGGACGCAAGCACGGGATGCCTTGGAGATGCGGTTCGCGCGTGCGGCCACCATTTATGGACAGGAGCAGGCAGATTTATTTTGGTTGTGTCATGTAAATTTTATATATATATTTAAAAATGTAGATACTGGAGCAGCCCTGAAGTGCGACTTCTTTGCCCAGTACATGGGTCGGCCCTGAAGTACGACTTCTCGACCCGGGACGTAGACAGACGTCCGGATAAGTGTGTGTAGAGGGATGCTCGACATGTTGGTCTTCGCCTTCTCTCCACCTGACGGATGGGAGGCTGGCAGAGTGGTGTGGATCCCTGCCATCCATGCGGTGGTTGTGTGATTTCGGTTCGATTACCGGTGTTGGTTGTGCATCCAACGCGTCGGAATCTGTATATTTGTTGTTGTTAATTCCCCGTTTTCTATGCAGATCCCGAGGAGGGCTAGGTGTGCCGCGGGTCGTTTGTTCACGTGTTATTGCTTCACCTTTTTGTTGATTGATGCTTGTATATAGTGTAGAGTTGTACAGGTTGGTTATGGTTTTTATGGTTGCTTTCTTGTTCTCTTTTCTTTTCCTGTTGAGGCTCGCATATTTTTTTCTCTCTCTCCCTTTCGTTAATTTAAACTTTCTAATTATTGACAGCCGGGACGGCTGGAGGCTACGTAGAGGGGGGTAATGTAGTGACATAAGAAGGGAGGGGCTGCTGGGGGCTCTGGGATCCCAGGCGAGTCCAGACGCTTAAGCCTCTGGGCGCCAGGCGCTGGGTTCCCAGGGGGTCCAGACGCTTAAGCCTCTGGGCGCCAGGCGTTGAGTTCCCAGGCGCTTAATCCCCTGGGCGCCGCCAACGGGGGGGGGGCTGTGTGTGCTCTGTGGGATGTCTGGTGGCGCACACGGCCCCACCCCTCGTTGGATCAGGCATAAAAGGAGAGCTCCCTGGACGATCGGGGCCCAGTTGTAACTCAAGACCCAAGACCCACGACCAGCCATCTGAAGACCCTGGGATGCTGTGAGAGCCAGTGGTGGGACTCTGGAACTCCCGACTCTACGACCTTGTGAGGGCGAGCGTAGCCAGAGTAGAGTATCTAGAGTATCTAGGCTGTGTACCTAGGCTGTGTACCTAGGCTGTAACAGAGTATCAGGACTGTTGGAGTGTTGTATTGTAATAAAGAAGTTACATCTACAAGTGTCTCCGGAACCCGTTACAATTGCATGAGCACCTATTAATGCAGGAGCACTGTGACGAGGTTGCTTCCAATTAGTGATGGTGATTTTTGTTTATATCTGTTGCTTGTCCATTTGAAATGTATTTACATGTAAGAGTTTATCTATGTGGGGAGCGGTGACATAGTTATTTCACTATATTATGAACTCAACATTTACAGTTTGATTATTGCCGACAGCAAAAATGATTAATAGGTGAAAACTTAACTTATTGTGGGCCTCTGCTATGTTGATTGATCCTCAATTAATTACATAGTGAAGTGAGGAAGAATTAATACTGAGCAGATTAAGGCAGCATGGCATGGTTCTGGACACACCACACCTTTTTACCATGCCAATGTGCGACCGTATAAAGTTTGCATTTGCTGTAAAGTATATTAACTCTCTTGAACACGGAGGTTATATCATAATATTTATTGTTATTCTTTGGAAATGTTTGTATCAGAATAGAAACAGTTAGGAAATTAACACCACACATATGCACAGCTCTAAGCTGCGATTGAACATGAATTTATACATTTCTGCATAATACAAATCGTATTATTTTCTAGCTGATTTTTTGTTTTACACATATTCCTTTCGTAGCTAGAAGGCTGAAATTGTATGCTTGGATTCTAGATTTGAAGCTTTCATGACTGCAAGGATTCATACTGTTTTTTCAGTAAAGTCACGTTGGTAAAAATAAAATAAATTATTTAATTTAGTTGTTTTCATTTAATTTATTTTATTTTATTTTTTACCTACGTGACTTTACCGAAAAAACCAAAGAGTATGTATGCTTGGAGTTTTGGGTAAACATTCATCTTGAAGATACTAGAGCGTCCAGGCATATTTATGACCATTTGCCCTCTCATTGTGTGCCTTAAAAGCTCATGGGATGAATTTGGGAATGTCTTTCACTATATCATGAATATATATGAATAAGTATAGACGCTGGGCTGCAACGGTGCGTCATTTTGGGACATGCTTTAGAGGGTTTCGGTCTATACCCGAAACCCTAGCTAGCATCGCTGTAGTTTAGATTATGGTGGGCTCCTGTTTCACACGATGCCCCAAATGCCCATGTGCGGAATATAAACAAGTATAACCGTAAAAACAAAGTTTTTCACTATAAATCTTTTATATGCGTGGCGGCTAGAGTCTCTCGTCCTCTGGCTTGAGATGGCTGCCACCTATGGGTCAGATGATTGCATTGCACCATTAAGCAATTAGTAATGAAATATAATATATTTGTCCTAAAAAGTGTAAAATTTTGGAAAAAAATTTCACGAACATTAATTGTCACGCACAACGAGTCTGTGTGGAAAATGTCAGCTCGATTGGACCACGGGAAGTGAGTTAAAAAAAGACCGAAAGATTTACACGGTCTTAAGCATGTGTAAAGTAGTAACTCGGCAGGAGACGACTTGACGGGTAGCACACTCTTTATTTTCACCAACTTGTAGTTACACGGATGACTAACACGCACTTCGTTACACGGGTGACTAACACCCACTTAGCTACTCGGGTGACTCACACCACTCAGCTACACGGGTGACTAACACCCACTTCGTTACACGGGTGACTAACACCCACTTAGCTACTCGGGTGACTCACACCCACTCAGCTACACGGGTGACTAACACCCACTTCGTTGCACGGGTGACTGACACCCACTTAGCTACTCGGGTGACTCACACCCACTCAGCTACACGGGTGACAAACACCCACTCAGCTATACTGACACGGGCTCTTACGCCCCGTAGCCTTCCGGGACACACCCCGCCGGGGGTGCCCGTCTCGGCTCTGGGTACCACCGTCCCGACCCACACGGGCGTCGGACTACGGGTCCCCCAGTCTCGGCTCCGAGCCACACAGGGCCCCGGTCCTCACAAGGACGGCGGGACTAGGGGTCTCGGGCCACTACCTCCTCCACCCCGTCTTCGGTCTTCAACTGGTTAACACTGACCACTAGTGCTCTCGCGCGTCTCCCTTTATACCCCTCCTGCGGACGTCGCTGAGAGCGCCCACTTATCTGACCAATCACTGCGCACTCGCTACGATCCTCTTTTCCCAGCTTGTGTCAGCGCGCTTTACCACCGGCGCGCGCGTCCATACCACGCCCACATCGCGTGCCCAACCCCGCGCCCCGTGATCCATCACTGTCGGCGCACGTCAATACACCACTACACATGCAAGCAAGCGAACTTATATACAGGATTTAAAAAAAGATCACTGCCGGTATTCTCCAGATTTATAGTGTTTTCTTAGAATTTAACTTTTATATAAGTTTTAAATTGTCAAATGGAAACATGCCTGCTACTTCTCCGGAGGAGTGCACACATCACGAGCAATTATACCAACCAAAATGGCCCGTGCAACAGCACAACAGTCACACAACAACCCGACGGTCACGGCTTCACAGATTTCCTCCACCACGAATGCTGGTGGGAGAAAGCTGCCGAGCAATCCCCGAAGTTACGCACGAAATATCACCCGGCTCTGGAACGGACTAAACAAAATGTTCCAAACACCACCTCAGAGGATCACCTCCCTTCCTCCCCGCACACAGTCCTCACAAAGCAATACCTTCACAGCAGCAGCAGCAGGTGGTTCCCATGGTGCTCCACCCCTGGCTCTAAAAATGATGGTTGCGGAGATGACCCACTGGTGAATGGACCAGCCGTCCACTGCAGAACCACGGTCGATCGTGCCCACCGGCCAGCATGTGGTCATCACCCCCAGCCTGGACTCCAAGGCGATGGTTGCGGTGCTGACCCACCAACACGGCGGACACCCTGGCCGTGGACGAGGAGGGGTTTCCCCGTGGTTGGCAGTCTCACGTCTCCAGCACAGTAGTGTACAATTAATTTTAGGTGCATCTTTGTAATTTTATTGTTTGTTGCGGTTGCACCCAAATCAAGAGCCGAATGGCTCACAGGGTAAATCCTCGTAATGAAACTAAATGAAACTGAAACAGAAGCCGCATCGAGCAGGATGATGAGCGGAATGGAATTCCCATCCCCGCAGTCTCCGCGGTGGACCCTTTTATTGAGTCACAACTATAACCACAACTACCACATACACCACAACTATAACCACTACAGCCACATACACCATAACTATAACCACCACAACCAAATACACCACAACTATAACCACCACACCCACATACACCACAACTATAACACAACCACCACATACACCACAACTTAACCACCACAACAAACATAACGTTAATCACCACAACACATTAATGTTGACACTAACACCAACTACACAACCACTGTATCAAGGCTCTATGTCCTGGGTGTGTACTCACGTGTCCCCGTGTGTACCATGTGTCCCCTGATCTCAATGTGTCCCGTTTGTCTCCACGTCTCCCCGTGTCTCCGTCTGTCCCCGTGTCTCCGGGAGCACAGTTTGTGCATCTGTCAGTCATCTCAGTCAGTTAACCTGTGGCACCTGCTGGGTCTGTTCAGCAACCTTGTGCCAGCCACTTAGTGGTGAAAGGCGGTTGCTTTTGTGGATTAGTGAGTGGGTGGATTAATTAGTAGGTGGGTGAGTGAGTGAGGCTGAGTCATGTAGTCTGCATGCCCAGCCATCGCATGCCGAAACAGTTTTTGTTCGGCCAGAGAGAGGGCGCTAAATGGGTGCGGAACGGGCTAGAGAAGAGATGGAGTTATGTGGTACAAGAGGAGGTGGAGCTGAGTGGACTTACCAATAACTCCTACCAGCGATATCAAGATCGGCCTCTGTGGATGAGGCTCAGTAATGATGCTGATAGTGGGCAGTTGGAGGCAGTCGCCCTCCAGCAATGACAGAGGGCAGAGGATCAACGATCACGAAGAGCAGAACGCAGGGTAGCTAAAGGACAGCAAGTTGGCATTTGACACTTCACGTCGCCTTGACGTGCACATAGCCTGGAGAGGTAGGAGTAGAGTACGTGGAGGTGGTGAGTGGTGAGGTGAGAGGGGAGAGCTAGGAGTAGAGTGGTAGAAGATGGTGAGTGGTGAGGGGAGTGGGTGGAGGTGGTGAGTGGTGAGGTGAGAGCAAGGAGGAGATTGCATGAAGGTGGTGAGTGGAGAGCTCGGAGGAGAGTGTGCGTGGAGGTGGTGAGTGGTGAGGTGAAGGAGAGATTTAGGAGGAGTGGTGAGTTGTTGATTTGGTGAGGAGAGCTATTAGTAGAGTGAGTGGAATGGTTAAGTGAGAAGGGAGAGCAAGGGGAGAGTGCATGGAGTGGTGAGTGGTGAGGTGAGAGCAAGGAGGAGAGTGGTTGAGTTGCTGAGTGGTGAGTGGTGAGGGGAGAGCCAGGAGGAGAGTGGGTGGAGGTGGTGAGTGGTGAGGTAACAGGTAAAGCTAGGAGGAGATTGCATGAAGGTGGTGAGTCGGTGAGTTGAGAGGGGAGAAGGAGTGTGCGTGGAGGTGGTGAGTGGAGAGCTAGGAGGAGTGTGCGTGGAGGTGGTGAGTGTGAGGTGAAGGAGAGATTTAGAAGGAGTGGTGAGTTGTTGATTGGTGAGGGAGAGCTATTAGTAGAGTGAGTGGAAATGGTGAAGTGAGAATGGAGAGCAAGGGGAGAGTGCATGGAGGTGGTGAGTGGTGAGGTGAGAGCAAGGAGGATAGTGGTTGAGTTGCTGAGTGGTGAGTGGTGAGGGGAGAGCCAGGAGGAGAGTGGGTGGAGGTGGTGAGTGTGAAGTAACAGGGTAAAGCTAGGAGGAGATTGCATGAAGGTGGTGAGTT
>NW_024705152.1:0-67594 GCF_018977255.1 Callorhinchus milii
CTGTAGTCGCGGCATCTTGTGAGCAAGGTCTTTGAAACTTTCAGTTAGCAGTATGGTGATGCGCCCGAATAAGAATGGACGCTGTGAATCATTGTCATTGACAACAAGAGGTCTAGTAACGTTTTTTATCTACTTTAGTCGCAAGACAAACGCTGATATTATGCGCTAAAGACTATCCACATATCCATACCGTTAATTACAGTAGCTTCAGATACATAAGAGGAGCTTGGATGTTTATCGTGAGTCGCTTAGGGGGTTCCATACCCTTGCTCCCTAAAAGGCGTGCCAAATCCAGCAAAACCTACACCGCCGTAAAAGAAAGGCCATGTAAAGTGCGTTGACGGCATGTGGCCAAACGTGAGAAGACCGGTGTGGACATGATGGGTTCGAGGGCTTGTGTAGAATGACCTTACAATAAGATAAACCTGCTCCCCGGTTTACTCACTAGGATTTAAGGGCGCAATTGTTTTACTCTTACTTGGATGGCTGGAGCTAACTTCTGTAGCTCGTCTAGACGTACTCCTCAAGATCCTGGAGCCTATCGGTGGAAACCTATACAGCGGTATTGTTAGCGCAACCCTCGCGGACTGGGCAGATAGGTGTGAGTAACGTGCGGCGCCAACGTTGATGCAGGTCAAGCGCCGGCAATAATTTCCGCTACTCATTCACACTCGTAAGTCATAAATACCTGCACCTTATGAACAGGTATGGCCGCGACTTCACTCGGGCGGAAGCGTGATTCATACCCTACACGACGCTTATTGCAACGTAATAAACCCGGGAACCATATCGGGCTTGGCCTTTGGAACTAGCAACGAAACCCGTTAGTTCTGAGTCCAGCTGTCTTGAATTGTAAGACAGGAGTTTGCGTTGCAGCGAGGTATCGGCATTTACTACCAGTGGATAGGAGAGCTGCGTAAATCCACCATAGGTATGAAGTGCGCGAAGGTGCGTACCACACATCAAATACACTTGCTTCGGCTAACCGTGCGAAACGATGGCTGGCATTCAATGAGAACTGCTAGCACCAATATGTTGAGCTCAGTATGTTCTTCACAACACCACTACCCTAGGCGGTCTGCAAGACTTGGAGGTCCTGTCTCTCGTAAGCCGGACAATCTTTGGTTATGTGCAGCCAAAAGCACGGGTAAGGGATACTAGGGATGAGGAATCATCGCCCACCAGAGCTCGGGGTCTAGGTCCTTCATTCGTTACTGGAATCGGGTACCAGTGTGTCTTGCTAGCTTGGGTGGCTGTCCGCAGAACTCAACGCTCCCTTTCCTGCCAACGCTATCAACGTCTCCTAATCCGGGATCGTACAGTGAAGACTTTCGTCGAGTTTCGAACTGCGACTGACTGTTTGAATGGGGACAGTAGGCGCTTGGTTTTCAAAGGTCCGCGTCACTTCTAAGACCGATCGAGGTCGGCGCCGTAGAAAGTAACGCTTGATTTTGTGATTAGTATCTGCGTCATGACTAAAGTCCACGCTTGTACGCAAAACTCCTTCCGGGCCCCAGTCTTATTCAAATGGCACGCTATTTATGGAATCGATATAAAGAGGCACGCGGACCGTAGTGGTTGGTCGAAAATTACGCAGAATGGTTAATGGACTCTGAGGGTGAGCTCAAAACGGTGCTGTTTATAACGGATCCTCTGCGATCCTCTGACTATAAAAGAGCAAGATTTGCCGAACGCACATAATGTAGATGACACGCCGTACACCAGGCTGATAGTACTAGGGCTTCTTGGCCGCGGCAAAACGAAGAAGTTCATGGGATCCTATCCGAGCAATTGATTAACCTCGTGGTAGTCAATAATCGTGCAGTAGTTCCATCCCTGACTACTAGACTGTATCTGCGGCTAAACGCATCGCAATTCATAAACACGAGTATTCCCTAATCCACACGTTACTAGACAAGGGGGGCCTAGAATATCCTCGGCCGACATATACTATTACGGAAGAACTTCAGGGTGTGCTTGAATGTTGGGCGCCGCCCCTCAGCATTTTATGTCCAAAGAAAATACGAAACATGTATATCGTACTATGCGGTCGGCTACAGATCGCCTTGCGATGAGTAACCGATTAGCCAGTGTAGGGTACTTCCATTGCGTCTATTGGATGTCTTTTGTTTTAAAAGATTGAGATGTACACCGAGAGAAGACTTCTCTCTGTATGAAGCTGCCCCCAAAAAAAGAGTACCTCTAGAACGGTTTAACGGTGACAGTACTAATACGGAATAAATCATGCATTATCCAAGGGGACGTTCCCTCTCCGTTCCGGTATCTAGTCGGACCCACTGCGGTTTTAATCGGGGTAAATGCGGTACTTGATCGTCATAATTATAGCAGTAACATGTCGTGCTACCCATTCACGAACGGTCGGACACCTACCCCAAAATTGTTTACGCGGCCACTAGGATCAGGGCAACGAACACCCATGTTTCGGAGTGACCCGCTGGAAGGTGCTGCGCTGGCAAGTCGAAGTGGTACTTATCCTCTCAAATACCCAGAGCGTCATTACTGGGAGACACCTTTGCCTACGACTGCTAGATGCATACTTACGTTAATGTTTGCAACGGCTCTGCAAGGTGTTAATGAGATCTGAGAAGTTAAATCATCAGATACGCGAGAACAGTGGCAATAGGCCCATGCGGGCCACTAGTTACAAAGTTACCCGGATACACAACTTATATTATACTGGAATGTGATGTATGTCGCAGAACACGCCAGCACACGTGGCGGCTTCAAAAATTTAGTACAAACTGATTACTTCATTGCGGATTTTCCCAGCGCGTTATTGAACACCGGCAATAAAGTATCAAGAGAGTTCTATAAATGGCTCGAGCGAGGCTTGATACTCAAAATCCCGGATAACTCCCTCTCTTCGTCTCCAGTCCGCTAGCTTGTAACACATGAAAGTTAAAAAGATTCATTGGAGGTCTGCACGCCAGATCTTATTAACAAACCATTTCGCCCATGAGCCCACTATGGACCTAAGACATTAGCAGGATCTGACCGAGCGCGCTCTGATCCAGTCGTAGTCGGGTCAAAGAGCATCGGGTTTGAATGTCCACCCATTCTGCATAACGACTTGCTATTGATTATTAGCACTCACCATCGAGGTAAAGGCTTGATTGAGGGAAAGGTGGTGTCTGCAGGGGTCCGGCTGCACACCGCCTGTGCATTTTTACAAATCTTATAAATTGGTCGCTTGCATGCTAACCCGTCATCATGGCTGAACGGCGAGCCCCCGGGCTTTCTTGCAGAAAACATATACAATCATCCTGGATGTTGAGTAAGTTTTATATCAGGTACCCCTCTGAATTGAGAGTGTTAACCAACAGCGATACAGGTCCAGGTTAACACAGAGACACTACGTGCTATACAAAAACGGGGACTCCTACCTGGGCCCTCACCACAATTCTTAACGTGTCTCAATGTTGAGCTATTGGGGGTGATCCTACGTATGGTGGGGTAAACAAGTGCATGAAGTGGCACCACCGTAACGCCAGTGATGTGGCCATCTCAGGTAGAGTGTTCTATCTACGGTTGGGAATTCGAACAAAGCAACCTACGTAGCCCTCGGTTCCTCATTCATGGGGATCCTGGGCGATGGCATATGGAGGTTATCGCGTGAGAAAATCGCATGAACCCCTTGGGCAACACCAAACTGTCGTTTCCTGTCGATGCGTCCATCTCGCCTTGGTGCGTTGTGCCTCCTGGAGAACTCATATTTTAGCACGAGATTATAGGTCGCGACATTTTGCGTACGCCTCGACATTCGAATAACGGTGAAGATTGCGTAGCCTCAGCTGAGCCCGGCGAGACGGCCGATGGCGGACTTTATACTTCTGAATCAGAGACGGGGCGAAATGCTGTTGGTTTTCGTAGACCTCGCATTTGCCTAACGGACTACGGTCTAAACGCTTTCGCGCGGCAACTCTCGCATCCCCAATCAAACGTACTAGGACTTCGTGGTGATACATATACGATAGCTGGCACCTTGGTTGAGCGGCTGGAACCATTGTGTCTCAGTGAGGCCTTCCTCTGTTCCGGTTCCGCCGCGGTACACCGCTAGTAACGCTATGCGTCGGATACAAGCAGACCGAACAGCTGTGTACTTCTGCCAGATTAGGCAAAAAGAAAAAGTAGATATCTTGCGGGATTCAGGGCATCTAGCGGCAGAATGGCCCACTACAGGCACCGTTTATTTTGGAAGCTTATGCGATACGGGCCGCCGCGCTCTGTTTGTGTATCTTGTGACGCTCGGATGAGTACTACTCAACAACCGATGTCCCGTGGTTAATTGTAGATGCCAATTTAAGCGGGTGAAAGTAATGTAAATAGGTTATCGTCGTACAATGTAGTATAAAACCGGGCATAGCTCATAGCGTTTGCATCACAACAACTCTACCTACTGTGATGAAGAATGACAGGTGCAGCACGAGTGGTTAGTGTACAAACTTGTACTGAACTTGGGGGAAGACTTTTTTGAAAACCTGCACGTGGAAGCTCTACGCGCGCTGAAAGCGCTAGCGGTTGACAGAGCCGCTATGAAGGGTTAGCCTAGTGATCATGCTCGCTAAGAATTCATTTTATCTCGAGTTTAGGGACTTTGTCTAATTATGTTCGCCCGCTGAATCGATCGAGCCACAAGCCATTACCGTCAAGCAAGGTAGATATATCCTTCTTGTCGGTCTCTAAAAGAGACCTTAAGTACAGGCAGAAACCCGACCTGGCCCGATGGCGAGCTTATAATAGAAAGACCCAGAACTCGCTGTTCTGGGATTCGTAGCAACGCTGGATTGTGAGCCATCTGATGGACTAAAGGGTACATAAAATGCACAGAATGCAGAGTTTTAGTTCGCGCTCCGCATTGCAGCCAGTTGGGATGTCGTATCTGCCTCGCGTGGCATGATAGTCGATAGAACGATCGCGCGGGTTAGAGCAACACCGTTAAATATGATGGAGTCGAGGGCTTGATTCTTGTCCCCGCACAGAACAGCGACCGGAGTCGGGTGCCTGGTGGTAACAGATTTCGCCCGTGGTAGACTCCTGACACAGGTCAAGGTGATAGGGCCTCAAATATAGAAAGACGTAACTCTAACGGTGCATAATTAGAAAAGGATGTTGGGTGCGCATCGTGGAAGTGGAGTTTGCAATTACCTATTATTGTTGCCGTTATGATCCGTCGTTGGCCAGACCGTAGAATAAAATTTGCTCACCACGGTCAGCGTTCCGGGGCTCTTACCATCAGCAGCTATTTGGGTTCCATCGAAGCTGAGTCCGTTTAGATGTATCGCGACCCCGTGTCGAGCCATCCAGGTGTGGATCCGAAAATCTTCAGAAGTCGACCGTGGGAGGGCATGAGTTTAGTTGAATTCGGACCACTAACCAGACCCTTGCGCTTTTTGGGTAAGAGTGGAGCTCAGATGTAAGTGACGAAACTGAAGTAGATACCGACCTTTTAGTACGAGCCGAGACACTGTATATACGGGCCCGAAGCAACTTAGCTATCGATCTTGTACACAAGGCGGCTCATGCATGTAATGAGCTGCACCGAATCTGGTGGTATCACCAAATGAGCGACTAGTCGCCGATAAAACTAGAGTATGTGCGAGGGCCGTGTCGCGGTCGGACTGACGTTCTATTATTCGTAATTCGACCACCAGCACCGACCCTATAAAACGTACAATGATCGTAAGGTAATAGCGTAGGACTCAGCCTACATGTCGAAATCGGGGAATCCAAGGTCTGTCTCTGTTTGCGTTGGTCCCGTCGACCTCCGCGGACATCCCCCGTGGTAATCATGGGCGAAGCACCGTACAAAATATAAATAATCTTTCCTTAATCTTATAAGTTCGTGCTTCACTGAGGACTATCACGCATTATATCCAATTGGAGGTAAATTTCTTCGCAGTGAAGCGGATCCCAATTTTTTTACAGCAAACAAAGGGTCTTCTAGCAGCAGAGGTTTGCCCAGGTTAATTACGAAAGACTGGTCGCTACCGAAGTCGTGCATGACGTTGCTCATGTTTGAGCTATCTTAACGACAGTCGAAATCACGTGAATTATAGTTTAGGGGTAGAATCTAATTCTAGTCGTGGTAAACATAGCTCAAGGAAGCTTGTAATGGTTAATCGTTGACCGAGTGAGGCTGACCAGTTACATCGGGGCCTCAGGGTCATCCAGGATTTATTCATTATAAACCTTCTTTGCGACCTATAGTATTTGAAGATATTTGCAGGAGAGCTGAGCTAATCTGTTTGCACCAGTACTTATCTCTTTGCAACTCAGTAACCTCGATAATATCACATGCCAATCTAATTATATCACACGCTGTTGTATTTGCTTATTTATTTATCAACGCCAGTTTTTTCCTTTAATTTGGGGCAAAAGCTTAGATCCGAATAACAGGGGTAGTGCGACTATTACATCGATCTAACCTACCTCAAGTATTCGCGCAACAAAGATCAATATGTGAAGCTCCAGAGATAAAAGACATAATGGAGGTTGTCGACGGCTAGTCGGTGCTAACTCTCACCCCTCTCCGTGCGTGCCCAATATACTTGGCTCAAACCTTATTTTTCAGATATCTAGGGAGGATTTGCATTACAAAGAACCAAACGGCGCTAACTTCAATAAGGCCCCCGCTTACGGCTGGGCTAGAGCCGACGCGCACGAAGCCCCCCAACAACATAGTTGTGCACCAGTGGGATGTTTGAGGGCTAGAAAAATCATCCTGCGTAGGGCCGCGCAGGCACGTGAGGAACTAGCCGGATGATTACTTGTACTGGCGGTACAGTAAGAGTTAAATTCTAACTACCTACCACCTAACTACCCGCGGGGAGCTACTCAAGTAGGGTTGTTTTTCCACATAGAACTCGGTTACGGAGATTATTATCGCACTGTAACTAGAGGGAAATTGCTCCTTTCGTATAGTCCATCGTGAACGCGATCTGGGTAAAGAAAAGCGAAGGTCCAGCGCCGACACGAGGACCCCCACACGCTCGTATTCGATCGAACATTCCGTGACTCCGTGGTACGTATTGCGAGTGTGGCTTGTAAGGAATGTTCTTTCGCTTCACATCATTCGAGCACTGGGTTATATACCCACCGACACGAGGCAAAACCCTCCTGGAGTGACAGGACCGAGTGAGTGTTATAGGTGGTCCGGCGCCTTTGTACTGCTTGCGTGATTCGTCGGGGCCCAACTCCGCGGAATCCGGAAGCATTCGTTTTCAGTAAATCTGCTAATTCTAGTGGCTACACCTACGTTTAGTGCCTCAAAGTGCGTCTGTAACACAAACGTACTTCATCGGCCTTGGGCGAAAGACTCGAATCTCCAACATACACTAACCCCGTGATAAGGCGTCGGTCAATATACCCACAGAGTATTTTGTGGGACCGGCGAAGACACCTTTAATATCACTACCCGTACATCCGTCGCGAAAGTCTCCTCAGTGGAGCGGCTAGACTTACAAGCCGACGTGAACGGAGGGAAACGCCTCCCTTCCTACCCAGATACGGGAATGTTTGGCGTGGACAACGATCCTATACTATTCGGCCCCTTGGGCACACACCACCACGCCCATAATTAAAAGTAAAGAGCGCTTCAATCGACGCCCTTTGTAGCAATAACCAGCACACTAAGCAAAGCGAGATTTTGACCTTAACGGAGAGTTTGCGTCTTATACATGTCCGTCTGGGTCCATATGCGTGTTCTGTGGTTCGACCTGGTGGAGAATTAGCCCAATTACCTCGTGAATACTTTGGGATATGCTAGGAGCCTTTCCTTCTCGCACTGCGGCGACGACCCCTCATCCGGATGGAGTGTCCGGATGCTAATATATAACGCTCAACAGCTGAAAAGCCAGCGCTAGATCTATCTTTGTAGGGATAAAGATGCCTGTGAAAACTCCACACGGCAAAGAGTGGTTCGCACGCTAGGGCAGCCCCATACTATCCGAATCACAGCAGTTAGGTGAGTTTGATCATTTGCAGCCACAGGAGTGGTGCTCCGGGAGCAGAGCGCCTTCGAGGTGGCATGCGCACAAAGAAGCGTGGGAGAGCTAAGGTATCAAGAGTAATCTGCGCGCCTGAGCATGCATTTATCGGGTCGTCACTTTTGCGAGGTTTGTGCGAAGGGAGATGTGGATACGCTATATAACTTGATGGAGGCTCGTGACCAGTAAGGCCGTCCTCGAATAGGTAGCACCTCGGTTAGTAGCCCGAGCGAGGTTAAACCACCAACTACTGGAAAGCGGACCCTGGGGAGACAAAAAACGGGGTGCCCAATATATTGTATATGTCCGAGAGGTTCGCGGCGAGGATCCTCCCGTACGAACTAAGGCTGAGCTAGTTCGACCTGTTCGTTTGCCTTACCAGATAGCCGGCAGCCCCGTTGACGGTCAATGGTTCGGGTGACCGGTCAAGCTGATTTATTTCTGTACAATGTATATGGCACAGAAGGCCGCGTGTACCTGGGCCCTAGATCACGCTCTGATCAGGCGATATAGGGGCGGATCACTTTAACATAACCTTGATAGCTTTGTTGTCAGTAGCTGATTCGTATAAGGTTAAGGCAAGACCGTAAGGATGATACATTAGTCCATAGCTTTACATCCACTCACTTCGATACCACCTGCTGGCCTTCCTGTACTTTTTACCGCTGAAAGACGTCGGTTAGACATAGTAGCGTAATAAGTAAAAAGAGTACTGTAATTTGCAGTTAAGTCGCTAAGCAGCAGGAGTTAACCCGACCGCTGTTACTGACATAGATATCCCTGTTAATTCTAGGATAGGCATTCACCGCGAAGAAGAGGGGGAATCTCCAAGCTAAGCACTAGGCATGTGCCTGCTTTTATACGGTAAATCAATCCGGCCAAACGAGAGCATCGAGCCAAGAGATCATCGAGGTATACTATAACCCAGATGCTCGCATCTCGCGAGTGGCCTGGAAACAGCTGCGATACTTACGGAGTAATCGAAGGGAATTGATTCGCTGGGGGGTAGACAGATATTGGTGCTCTTAGTACAACTACGAAGGTAACATTTCCTCCCTAAGTGACACTCGTGTACCCATGGTGCCTTCCCTCATTTTCACGAGCCATAGCGAGGTACTGCGTTCCGCTATATAGACGGCAGGTACCTCATCCATGGTCTCAATGGAAAGTACAGGGTAGCTTGGCAACGAATACTTATACTCGTCACCCCCAGGTAGGCGACGCACGGGATTAAATCCGAAGGGGGGGCGGTAACTGCTATCAAGTGATGTGCACTACTATAAACCTGCAAGATAATCGTCCATTTTTGAACTCACACTTCTAGTGCACGTTAGTAACCGTTTTCGCGGAGCGGGTCTCGAAAACGCCGCATAACCGAGCCAAGATGATTTGTCAGCGGTAAAGTTGTAGCCACCTGTCCGAGGCGGGCGCGTCTCTCACCTTTGCGACGACGCCTCGGGTATCATAAGGAGTATGTCCGGCCTGAAATAAGACAATATTCGTCGGTGGTCGGTAGCGTTGACGGGTTGCAGTCACTATCCCAAAAGCGTCCGCGCCGATCCGAGTGGGTCCACTCACGCTCACCGGCGCCGCCGCGCTCAGCCATAGACTATGTTCCCGACATGAGATAGGACGTAATCGAAGACTTGGGGTTCATCAACTTGCCGCGAGGGTTATAACCAGGTCCAACCAGCCTAACCCGGGATCAAAGATAGCCAGTTTCCCATGGGCCAAGTTGGACTCTCGAGTGGCCACTGAAGGACGATAAAGTCCCGTACGGTCAAGTTCTCAATCTTACTGGCTGCCTATTGCGTTTCCCATGCACTATTAGGGTAGACATGATCTTGAGTCCTAACATTGTTAACCGGGATTGCGCTTCAGTTGTAGATTTTCCTATCGGATCATTCTCGTACACGACGGTGGGTCAATTGACCGACCTAGATTCGCCTCACATCGTTCCTCCATGGCGATCAGTCTCTAATAGGACACGTAACCGGGATTAACACAGTATTGCACTGTAAGTCATGCACCTTACTACTCCCAACGATAGATACTGAACGAATTTCGATACAATTTGCGTGTACGATGGAAGTACCGTGTGGGTAGCCCGGTGCGGTGCCGATATGGGTCTCCGAACAGTAGCGGCCTCAAGACTCGGAGTCGATGTGAGATGCCGGCGAGAGCCTGAGTCGATCAATTAGTTTAACAGAGACGATCAAGATTTCCAAAGACCGTTGCTGTATGACAACCACAGCGTTACTGTATAAGTTTTGTGTTGATTAATCAAGGTCGCAGCACAGAACTATCACAGTTATAGAGTTTCCCACTTTCCTGGCTGCTTGTTGTACGCGACTGACGCGGCCGATTGCTTACCGTGATGTTCCCATCGCAATGTAGAATCAAGCGAAACTTGAACACCAGGCGCTAAGTACGGAAAACTGAATGTTCATTGAGCATTAGTTAGAAGGGCGCTCCCGGACTTAGTTACTGTGTTGAAGGATCCAGTCATTCACGAGACGACAGAGAAGGTCTTTTCAGTCTCCCATACGACTCGTGCTCATCCAGGTTGTTCATATACGATTTACTATCCATCTTTGTTTGTGTATCTGACATGCAGGTCTCCACGACGGTGGCTCTCTTACTTACGAGGACGTAGTACCAGAGTCTCTAAGACCTTAGCGGCCATTCGTGTACGTCAATAACAAGTATAACTCAACACGGATCGCCCCCAGGCATTTTCGAGGGCCCGGTTGCAGATGTGTTGTGCATGTCACGAGGCTTCTTAATGTAGGTGGTGCGCACACAATATCGGCGTAAGAGCTGGATTCCCGAATCAAAGTGACACCGGCGATATCTTCCGAGACCGATCCAGGAGAGTAGCACATGTGCATACCTGTTGAGTGGGGTCCGGAGATCCACCAAATCGTACACTCTTACGTAGCCCCAAGTACTATTACTCTTTTTGGAGTCTTTTGGTGAGAACGGGCATAAGCAAACTCCTGCCTGCGGCCAGTGCTGGGTTGATCAAGTTACCGTGAGCGCCCACCGAGTCCTGGCTGCACTGATAGACCTCCAGCGGACAGGGTTGGTTGCTCCCTTCGGATTTTTCTGAACTGCCCGAAAGGAAAGGTTGATGGCCTCGATTTGCCCACGGCATTATTTCGGTTGCTGATTGCCCGCTTCCTTCAGGACACGTTTTTAAGAAGACGAGTGCCATGCATAAGTAGAACCGAAAGAAGAGTGGACAGCGCATCGGGGGCACGGACGATCCCATTAGAGTCATTAACTCGCTCAGCCGGGTTACTAAGTGCTACTCTGGCCAAAGGGAGGGTCGGTGGAAATTGCTGGCCGGCGGTGACATTTCTGCATGCTTCCAAAAAGTTTCAGGGTCGATTCAGGCTGTATGGAAGGAGCGAGCCTTTAGGAAGAGATTCGGCATACACCCTAGCATCTTCAAATCCAAAACGCTGAGGCCCCCTCACGATGGACCGTTTGACAGTCTATCAATGGGACTCTGTTGCTTGTAGAAACGCCCTCAGTCTCCTCACTGTGCGCGGGGCCGATCTCTCCTCTGTCATCAGTAAAGAGATACTACGGAGTTAACGCCACGTTAGCGGCCTGCGCACCGGCGGTGGTGATACTTGCATAAACCGGCATGTCATTTTCCCTTAAATCTGGTCGGTGGACGCGCATTTGGAGTCGCGTAGAGGAGGGCGGCTTTCCGGGGGAGCCTAACAGCAGAGGGTCCAAGATACATGACCAACGCCAGACCGACAAGATATGTACCAGTGCACATACAGTCCTCCAGGATGGTAAGCGAGGGCCTCGTGGGCAATATCTGCTATAAGCCAGAGGTCTCCCCCGTGAATTGAGATGGCTCGAATTGCGGCTCGTGGCTAAGCAGTTAGCCGCGCACTGAGCGCAGTTGAAGTGGGGGAAGTTACCCTGGTTTTTTTCGGCTATGTTCAAAATCATTGATCTGGTTCTAGGCCCTAGGATCTGTGACTCGCGAACCTTCTAGAAAATCTTTAAAGAAGAAAGACGTTAGTACAGGAATAGCCACAGTGTGAGGACTCCAACCAATGGGCCCATCTCTAAGTCGGGTTTTCGATTCGGCTTGCTTCAGACGCTGGGCACCGATAAACCCGCATAACTGGGATCAGGAGTTTACAAAAGCCTCTTTTCATCGCCCCGTACAGCAACCACATGGCAAGCCCCGGGGGAAGTTGTACTCATGGCATCGTCGCGGGGACGTTCCGTCCGGTGCAGAACTTGTTCGGCTTTCTTTGCCCCAAAGCTTTTCAGTTCGACATGCGGAAATCGGAGTCTCAAATTATTTCGCCCCGCTTAAACTGACGACCGATAGCTGTTACGTTAAAGGGTCGGATCCAGGGCTTCATTCTTCTGTGCAGCATAAACTATCCTCTTATGCGGAAGGGTGCCAAAATGAATCTTCGTCAAGTGCGTTACGAGCGCAAGGCAAACAGCTCATTCACGTTACCGAATTGTGTGTGACCCTCAGAGGCCAGTTATTCCCACCACAGTCAATTACACTCATAGAATGAGTTATTGCCAACTTAAGCTAAGAGATACGGAACAGTGGATAAACGGTTCAGGATGGTGCACTCCGTTGAGGATTACGAATCCGGACTGAGAACACGACAGCTGATAGGTACGACAACGTCTGTTAATCCTTGATTCTTAGATAATCTAGCGTGTCGGAGAAAGTGTTAATTGAATCCACGAGTCCCCTAGCGTACCCCTGTCGCTGGTTGCGAGGGCTTCGGTCTACCGCATGGATGTCCGTTGCATAACGCCAAATCGATTGTGGTGGAATAAGGTAAGAAGTTTAACAATCCACGGGGAAGTGGGCGCAGCTCACTTTATTGGCTCATGAAATCATCAAATGATGCCATAGTCGGTTCATTCAAGTTAAATGACACCTCTTAGGCAGCGCACGGGACTGTTAACCAACATTCTCATGGGAAGACGAGGAGAAGTCCTGAGTGCATTCTTTCTCACTCGGATAATCAGCTATATCAATATTTTGCGGTAATGTGATGCAACCTTGAGTTGCCGCTACAACTATGCAAGAGAGCAGATCGTATTCTTATTGATTCCCATGTTGTACACTGTGACGGCCGTTGGCATCCTTTAGTACCAACTAGGCTGGAAAGTACCGATTAATTTATAAGTCGTCTGCACATGTTTGTACATGAGCGTCCGCAGTGGACGAAGGACTAACATCTACAAGCCATGCCTGATACCGATGAATGTGCCTGCAATCTGATGGTGTGTTCCATCGTGAATAGTTCTAAGTCGCCCAAGTAGTCCTACGTAAGTTACGGATCAATTTGCAATGGAATTCTCATCACGTCGGCTAAGCTAGCTTGGGCAAGTTACTAAGAGTTAGTTAAATCTGCAGGGCAAGGGAATCACAAATCTAGTGGACTCAGGCACGATTTACCTAAAATCTACATGGATCTAGATGACGTACTACATAGTCTCGCAGACGTCTGTTTGCGGCATGTCGTTGGGTATAAATTTATTTAAAGTTTTGGTCGACCTCAGCAATCACCCCCCCGTGATAAGCTTTCCTTGCGCCACTAGGGAAGACGGCCTCTGCGCAGAGTATACCCACCTAGTAGCAGGCGGCTAGATACACATGGCTGCGATTCAAAAGCGCTGCTCTCCTGCCCGACTGTTGTGTCAATGAAATCGGCGGGCCTTCGTACGATGAGATATATATAATCACAAGTGTCTATGTCCACAACATCGCGGAGGACTGCCTAAGGTCTGCCAAGTGGGGAAACGGCGTCAAATATTGGTCATGTATACTAATGACGATAACTTTCTCGACAGGTATTTACCCGAGGAACGACTTCGCAAACATTAGGATCCAGATTGAGGACCGGTAGCAGGTGTGTGGCGACCACTTAGGAAACATTTCGTGCCTTTCGAGTGATTAAAATGGGATCCGCATTCTTTCAACTTGAATAATGTACGAAATATGATGCAACAGACATCATGATCACTTAGCGGTCCACTTAGTTTTATTACAACGCGACCCTGAGACAATTGCGGCCCTCCTTCATAGTGGAGTGTCCTGGGAGGACTGTGTCTACGGAATCACGCTGGGCCTGGGTTGTATTTAATCGCGCCGTCCGCTGAGTAAAGTCTGCTGTGTGGTTCTCGTGTCACCACTCTCGGCGCCAGGCAGCCGCAGTGTTAAGAGTGACCTCTAGTCCGCCGACAATACATAGTTTAAAGGTCGCGCATTTCACGGCCACAACATTTAAGTACACAACCAGATACCAACACGTTGTTATCCCGAAAGGTTGCTTAGACCGATTCACGTGGATGCAGGTAAGGAGCGCATCGAATTAACAATCGGCGGGACACGGGCTCATGAATCCGGACCATCACTGATTGAAGGTTTAGGGTGGATGCTTGGTGCTACACTCCACGATATATTCGGCGGAAAACACACCGCGCCGAGCCCATCCCTCACACCTCGGCACTAGTTCGGCCGTGGACATCTAGGTTCGGAACCCACATTGTTTTTGGATACATGTTTCAACTGACGTCTTGCAGATGTTCAAGGTTCTATGTTGCCCTGACCATTGATCGGCATATGATGATAAATAAAGAATGGGTGACACGTATACGGAGAGTTGCGGAGGCAGGTTGGGCCACCTATTCTCCGTTGGGGCGGAAGTTAATCCGTCAGAATAACCGCCGCTTTTGCTTGCACGTAATTGCGTTGTGTTGACGCGCTCTATTTACCCCTCGTCTTTACAAAAACAACATGGGTTCAACCTAACCATCGTGCCAAAGTCTACGGAACTAAGCCACCTCCTTCAAATGGAAACCGTAAACGTCACGCATTTTCCTTGCAACTCTCCCCATAGATAAAGCGGGATCATTGCAAGGATCGGACGCCACCGCCTCCGTTATAGGACCAGAGGCTGTCAGTCTGATTAACCCTGTGTAACCACAATGTCTACAATCCCTGGGCGCATGATGTCTAGAGAGTGCTTGTGGATTAAAGGTACCGAACTCCATGTGGGAGAGTAAACGCAAGGTCGTTCTTTGAGCGCCGCAAGAACTCGGTTAAAAACAGTGCAACGCCATTAGCTGTCCCGATTTGGCAGGTCGGGATATGGGGTAAAAACCGTATGAAATTGCAGAAGGCTAGTCCGGCGCTGAATATTTCCTCCAACCTGCTATACACTAGCACGTCGTCTATAGTGTTTCGTGTTTCGTGTAAGCATGAAGCTATTCTCTGGGTGGAAAGCCTAGACCCATTCCACGATACAGGTTCTGTAGATAGTCAGTCGCGTATCAATTCTGGCTTACAACTACGCAAACCCCTATATCGGACTCGTCGAGTCCGGATATGCATCGGGTAATTTCGTTCTAGACCTGAGTCAGTCATAGGCAAGTAGGGGCAGCCGCAAATGCTGGTGCTCCCCGGAGCTCTCCTGTTTGGAGGCGTTGAGGTACGTTTAAGGACTTGTGGGCCCGGAAATCTGTCCCCCACGCACATCCTAAGGATCGTGCCACGTTGGGCCCATGCTATGCAGCAAGTGAAGGCGAGAAGAATGATTTTTTGTGTCAGTACAACCGACTACTAGCTGTTGACTGGCGTACCTCCTGGACGTATACCAGAAGAGGCGATAAAACCCTTCCAAACAGCGCATCTTCGGGATGGAAAGAACGCGTACTAGATTGCTAAAAGCTTACGCAGAATCTTGTGGATTCCTAATGCTTTTCTTTCGTGAAATATGAAAAATTCTCTCTAGTGAGTCTTGAAATGCCACCGGCCCTAAGTTCAATATACCAGGATAAGCTCAAAGCATATACGAAATCAGCCTGTTTCGGTGTTACTACTCGCTTAAGTTCTTCTTCACAGATTGCAACCTAGCCTTGGGAGTGCGATATACCGTCCGTAGGGGCGCACCCTCGTAGATTCGTATTGACGGAAAACGAAAATTCTTAAAGGATTAGATATTATGTGTCGACCCATAAAAATTCAAGTGGACGTGATGGTACTCGGTTAGATTGGATTGCATCACAAGTACTGGGTACCCCTACTCGCCGAATAGTCGAGGTGCCCGTATATGATGTAGTCAGGGTTGCGCTTAATGGGTCGAGCGACATTGGCTCGTTTGTACAAACGCGGTCGACCATTGCGAACAGGACAAGGGGGTGGGCTGGACGTGGGCGCCGCCGGCTTTGTACCGGCACCTATGTCGTCGAGCGATCCTGACAAAGACAACGTGATTCCAAGCTCATGGAATCAATCAGCCGGTTTAGTCTGACATTTCGGCCTTGTGATGGGTTAACAAAATATGACTAGGCCCGTTTTTTTGGTTTTTCACATTAAGCGCCAATGGAACGACATGCCAGGCAGTGTGGTAAGAGCATGGAGCCATACCATGACCTGAGCGGAGATGTAATTATGCGTTGGCAGTATTATACCTGCATTTGTCCTAAAATCGAAAGTAACTTCACCATAAGTTCCAACTGATCTGAGAAACGTGTTCTTTACAGCGACTAGATGGATAGGGAAAGGAAGATATCTTGGCCTTGTCTTTCCGAGATGTGACATTGAGCTAGGCAATCACCAGCTAAACTTAGTGTAAATAGCAATAGGCATGAGTCCCCCGTCGCGATGCTCAATATGACCGCATCTTGTCAGTTATACGCATAGACTGGTGTGGGACGGTACATTTCCCCATACTTCGTTTTAGGCCTGCCCGGATCAATATCGCAGACTCCGGTCTCTTGTAACAGGCAAGACAAATCTATCCCGCGCCATCGGCGGGACTGCTTGAAGATACCGAAGAGCGCGAGTATAAGTCACACATGTCGGCACGTGGACGCGTTCATTCGTAAATCACTGGGTACCAGATGTGCGCCGGTTACGTTCCAGTACCGATTAGGGTGCACTTATATCAGTCCAGGCTCCACATTCTATAGAGTCTGACATTCTGAGGCTTCGGGAACTTCGGTAGCTACAGATTGACGGCAGCAGTTACTCCGTACCCTTGCGTAGTCACCCTTGTTTGAGAATTACAGTATGGACACTGAGATCGCCCAAACGACTCATTCAAGCTAGAGATCCGCACTAGCCGGCGGTTGATTAAATCGGTAACAGCGCGCCACAAGTAATCCCGATAGAGACCGCTATTAGGCGAGAAGTGATTAGATATGTGTTAGTAGGGAGATAGCGCAATTCGGCGCATATTAATTTGCAGTAGAATGGGCTTTGTCCGCTTAGCAATGCTGACTTCTATCGCAGTTCTATGTCTGAGTTCATCGGGCCTGGACATATTTAAGGCAGGAGCGCGTGACCACAATGGCGCGGCCAAAAGATAGTAGGGTTCCGCCCACAGGGCAGAACAGATTACCGGTGGGCTAACACCTTAGGTGCTTCCAAAAGCTTATTAGGGTTTCTACCGAAGAGGCCGACGCACGAGGAAGATACCTATATGCGATTCGGGCAGAGCGCCTCGTTCTGAGTAATTGACGAAGATGATGCCAGACAGGTTATAAAGCACAGCGCCTACTGGGCCGTCCCCTGCCAAATATTTCTTACGCCCCACTCTCGGCGCCTGCGCTTTAGTCTCGATCCTCTCCACGTTGCACGAGATTAACTCGTTAATTAACTTCGGATTTCGAGTTCTTTATAGACCTGTCGTTGCATAACAATGATCCATTATAAGGTCACATGATCCATACAATTTCCGGGGAGTCTGACTAAGACGGCCTGAATAATAAATTTCTGTCTAGCCATAAATCTATAGTACACGCCTACTGACTTCATCTACGAGCCTGTGGCTATACGGCGGATACTCATTTGCGTACCTCCACTAATTTTGGAGAGGTCAAGAAGTAAAACTCACACTGTTAAGTCTGTGCTTAAGTCCAGTTTGGACCTTACCCTATGGTAGACTAGTGACGGCGACAGTTTCGCTAATGGAACGGGAGCTCCAAGCACCCAGTATCACACTGTGCAGTCTGCCGATTATACGCGTAGTATATCCAATGTAGGCAAGTAGCACGGCGCGTGCGGACCATCCGGCGAAGTTCACTAATCTCCATGCGCTCAACATTACCCGTTGCCGACCTTATATACGCTATGATTCAGATATGAGGACTGATCCTCTGTTCCGCCGCTCTATCGCGTATGGTTGCCGATATAAAACGCATAGCACGACAATCAGCTGTACTTTATTAGGCTTCCACTAGTTTAGGAGTTACTAAGTTTTAAGAGAGAGTCACGCCTGACTCCACTCCGGTTCCAAAGAGTCGCGAAAGGACAAAGCACCATCGAAGCTGGACCTATGTATTTGTGTACATCGGAAGTAATAACGGGATTGATGGAATTGCCCACTCAACTTTGGAGGCGTTTCGGCTAGGGGGCTATCTGCCACTCACAGGAGCTTGGGATATCCGTAGAAATCGAATGCGTTCACCAGTCTAACGGACTTGCGCCGTGGCAGTCTTTACAATCAATCGTAAAACGTCATAAACCCCTGAGGTGTAGAGGACCACGATCGGTCGTGGGCTCCGAAGCATGCTTCTCCTTAATGGCCGACCCTCGCCTGTCATTACGAAGGCGGACACTATTTGAAGGACGCTCATTGCGGCTGGTCCTTTACTCAACGATGATGTTCGCGTAGGACTTGGCTGTGTCCTGGGACTGGAACTCCTAAATGATGTTTGGCTACGGCCCACACTACGTTTATACGCGGGTAGCGATCATAAGCATCTGGCATACTACCTATCACCTTATCAGTATAGAGAGCACTTTCAATGAATTCAAGTAATGCTCAGCGCCAATATGTCATGTTTACGGGACTTCCCTGCGGCTACGGGAAAGGCGTCCAGATCACGAAAAGGCCCATGAATTCGTATAACCCCTACCGTAGGGTTCCAATACAGCGGCGGAGAGTCAACATTAGCCAAAGTTGAGTGTCTGAGCCCTCGTGCGCGAGCCCTGTTCGTCGTACCAACCAGTACACTTCCGCGTCTTAAGTTGTGCGTCTGAAAGAGGACACCAGAGACCGTGTTAACAGTACCACTGCATAAAGCAATCTTTAAATTGCAACTTTAGATACAACTGGCGGACCAGGAGGTCGTCCGGTGAGTCTAGAGTTTCGTGACTAAGCAAGCTTTGCCCCTTTAGTTGGGCCGTAAGAATGTCCCTACTGCCAGATGGTCCAACCTGTGTCACGTCACAGGATGGAGTGCTCTTAGTGCCAATGGCTCTATTAATTACGCTGAGTCACTACAGGTGAGGTCAAAGGTTTCTCGCTGTACGCTGATGACCACTATTGAAGAACCGCAATTACCACCGCGGTCTCTCAAGTTTTGGTCCGTATCTTACTGGGGTTAAATTGGGGATCTCCACCCTTCTGCGAAGCAGCCTCGATATGTGAGCTTCAAAAGCAAAGGGGACTGTCCGCAAAGAAGACCTACGTTCTCCGCGGAATACCGACTCGCTTAAGTGGATGGTCGAAACACCAAAGTATAAAGGAATTCGGCTGGACGGGTTTATAGAGTTAACATTAGCGTAGTGTACTAAAGGGGGCCCTCGTAGCATAGAACACCGCAGCCTTGGGGTTCTCTTGCGACCGGCGGCGGGAGGTTTCTAATTTAGGGTAGTGTAGACCAGGACTTAACGCCTAGAAACTCACCAACTTGGGAGCGAGACGTCAAAGGTGCGTGCAATGTATACCGGGACGAGTGCCCGGGTCTTCGTCTTCTTCGGAAGGTCGAACACGTAGGTTGCCAGCATTGGTGAGCCCGTGGACCTGTAGGATATCGGGCATTCGATAATTGGCCCCACGGTCCAGTATAATATGGGGATCGACCGTATACATTCAGCTATCGCGGGGAATATGGTGAGAGAACGAAGATGGCTCGGCACCCCCCATGGCGCCGTTTCCGGGCGCTATTTACAACGGGAGAACGCTTACCAGCGCCAGTGCCGGTCGATGTACAAGTAATTGTACCAGTCCCAACAAATCACACCCAATCGTGGAACTACACCTTACGATAAGACATGTAGGGTAAAGCGCGAACGTTCTAGATGACCTGAACTCCTCGTTCGGTTACATTCCATAACGCTATCACGTTCACGCTATCTTAGTGCCAGTGGTTATATTTAAACCGCTCAAGTCAAGCGATTAAAAGACGTACGGGGAGTGCGGCACGCAATATCAGGAGTTCGTCTCGAAGCTGCATTGCGTAGTTCCACACCCCCTTCCCGAACTTAGATCGGTTCGCCAGAAAATCTACATCTCTACAGACTGGACCCAGTTTGGTACGAGAGTACCTGCGCTCCATGGTAGTTGTATACACTGCCACCATGTTCACCTAATTGTAAACCGTGGCCCCTATTAGTGACAACACCGTTATATGAGGAAGAGTGCTAGGTCGGAGTATCGAGATTGGCTGAAACCCGTTTTGCCTAGTCCGTCAGTCCAGACCCGCCGGATTTTAGGGCTTGTAAGTACGTTGACCGAGATATTTAACTTGATGGTGACCCCGAGTTCCGAACGCTGCCCTAGCAACGGGTCATGGAGATTGGGATATGAAGCGTAGAATGTGATGTTTCGCAAAATAATCTGGTGCACTACCAGACTGCGCCGCTTGATGGATCACGTAAGCGAACACTAAGAGTAAACATTCCTTCGTGATTGAAAAGGAATCACATAGATTTTTAGCCTGGTCACGAGCCTTATATCTCAACATCGCATCTTCCGGAAAGGTTATAGGGTCGCATCAAACGGATCCTACAGGCCTGGCCCATACACTTTTTGTACGAGGAGCATAGAGGCGAAAAATTGATGGCGATGTAGTCATCGACTAGTCCCAGGCTGTCGAATCTTCAACCATATCGGAGTGCTATATCATAAAAGTAGTTACAAAGAACAGGTGATCCCCTTGTAAATGCATTCGCCCTCCCTACCCTATTTGGACTTGTTCGGATGGATAACGGCCCAGAAATCCCTCGGACGCCTGCGTGTGTTACCGATGCCTAGAAAAGAAACGCCTCGTTAGTGGTAAGAGTAATGGACAGCCTAGAGTTGCAATGTCCAGGACCCAGGAATCAATAACTAGGGCAACAACGGTCGTGGAAGAGCCAAGCTTAGATCTGCTTGACGATCTTACAAGCCTGAAAAAGTCAAGGCATATGTAGGTACTGCTTGACGCCCTGTAAATGTCTCAAATTACCCCCTCCACTCCTATCCCCTGCGCAGGACGAGTCTATGTGATCACCGATCAGAAACCGGTAATTTTCCGAATAGTCATGGAATCTACCTCTGATATGTGGATCAAGAACCTTAGAGGCGGTTCCGTCCCCCCACCTGGCTGGTGTGTGAATTGTTCTTACACCATACGTGAGCAGAGGAGTAGGCTGTAGTTGCCTGAATTACGCTAAGGGAACCCTAAAGAAAACACCTCGACGTTGGTTTCGACTCAAAAACCAATCAAGTAAGAGTGTATCATGAGCGATGTAGCAGGCAGCGACATTGTGGGTACATTTGACCAATTACAGATGTGGATTAAGTGTGGGGAGGTTCATAGTACCATGTTTGTCGGTACGGCCCAGACATGAGGGAACACATTTTGGCAGCATCCGGGCTCCAACAAGACTGTTCCCAGGAGTTATACGACACGCTATCCCCATGCCTGAGGTGTCTAATTCCACAAACAATGTTGTTCTAGCCAGAAGGATATTCCCCGTGGGCTACCGTCCGGTCCCATGTACGTCGGCCTCTGGTCGGCAGTTGTTCACGTAATGCGTCACAGCGACTCATAAACACGGAAGTCAGGATCCTGTTACTCCTGATCTAGTATGTCGAACATCACCATTAACGCGTGAACGTAGTGACTCGTCAATACGGTTGATCATTATCACTCTTGGTGACATCTGAGACTGAATTACCTCAGTGTTGCGGATTTGCTATAGCCCAGTGACCGTAGAGTGAGTAAGTCGCTGGTCGGAGACCGCAAACGGTGTTATTACGGTTTGCGCATGGGAATTGATGCTCAAGCACGTTTTGAACCCTAGAGGCCTTCAAAATGGTGATGCACAGAGTGAAAAGTTTTCACACCCTCAACTCTCGAGGACTGCGTCATGCGGACCGTCAGTACTCGAATATTAAAGCGTCAGGTGGACTGTAGAGATACAACTACGAGCCGACCCGACTGCAGAAGCTTGTAACCCATTTTGCGATTTCGTTCACAGATTAACTATATTGAGACGTGAACGACTTGGAGCACTCCGGTACAGATCTCACAGTATTATCTATAGGTGAGCCCACTAATGCCACGTCCCCAAGTGGAGCGTGATACCAATGGGAGGCGCCATTTCCTACCTCACCAGCGTGACTGTATCTAAGAATAACATCAACACTCTCAATGCAACAACAGACGGAATCCCATGCGTGGGACCCATACATGGAATTTTGTTTATGGGTGGACTCTTTGGGTTATCCATACGTTTTATGGTCAAGATGTTAAAGTATTGTATTCGCAGGTCCATGTCCGAGGGCATAGCATATATAGCTTGAGTGCTTGGCTATAAGCTGTGGCGATTGATTCCGCACGCGGCAAGGTAGGACTTAATTTCATCAACCTCATAATGGCCGCAAGCAAACGGTCGGCCGTCCGTCCGTGTAAAGAGCGAGAGCAAAAGGCGAGACCGTTCTGCTGGTCAATTTGCGAAAAACGTAGGTGGGTTAGAGCACCTTTGCGGAAGGAACATCTCATTAATGGGAGCCCTGCCGATACCGCACCTTTAACAATGTAACGGTATCGATGTTGGAATAGACCAACCCATGATGTCCTGTGGAAATCTCGCCCCTGCACATTTGTTTGCTCCCTAACATGTGAAGTGATCAGCAACTTTCAGCTATGTAACTTGAGGTATCTTTATAATAGACTGATAGAGTAATGCGTCTCAGGAGGCCGTCCGATGTAGCACCCAGAAAAATATGCTAAGTTGACAGCTGGCTCGGGCAGCTTTTCGCTAGAGTCATTCTCTGTAGCCATATGGTTGGTGCACGCATAGTGGCGAAGCTCGATGTCTTATTGCAATACCTAAAGTATCGCCAGGGTCCTTGAGACGTAACTGACGAAAGCAAAGTTAGGGACGTTGGTCACACTACGGTTAGGTGGAGTTTTTCACTGGTTTCGATGAACGAACAGGAGAATGTTGGCGAACACAACGGTAGTAGGATCGTGGGCATCATTTCCCTGTCCCTAAAAGGCCCGCCTCTGTAATGGATGGGTACACATTGGTCCGCTCAGTATACCGATCGACAGGCGATAAGGGATGGCTCTGGGGTTAGCTAGCGGTATGAAAGGTACGAACGGGGTGCCGCAGCAGCGCGTTGGCAGCAAGTCGGCTGCTGCACCTTATGAGCAGGGAAACCGTTCCGCCTATTTTTGGGCGTTTAAGTGTCTCGCTCCATGGCACTGCAACGGTGATGGGCTTCGGAGGTCACGTAAGTTGAACAGACTGGACCAGTAAAGTGTGGATCACCTATCCAGAACTCAACGTAGATCCAAGAGTGATAATAGGTTGTGCTATCTGAGGATATGTCTGTGAAGACTAAAAAGCACTGAACGCATCAACAAGCTGCCGCACAGTCCTACTTCGTCTTTTGTGTAGAAAGGGGGCCCATCCATGCCAAGCCTCGCGATCAACGGCGGCGGCAAAACAACGTGCTTGCCGGGACCTCGTGCTGGATCCTCGCTAGAAGCAACTACTCATACCCTATCGGGCTCACCTGAGACCTCTTTAGTACAAATAGTATGTTACCCACGAACACAAGGCTCCACATGCAACTGATGATGGATGAAATGCCATAGCTAGACGCCGTCACCATGTTTACCGGTAAAGTAATGGGAGAGGGGCCCTGGTCTGTTATTGTACAATTTATCAGCGTGCAACGCGCCTGTAAAGATAAGAAATAAAAGGTGCCTGGTGAGCATGAATACTACGATGTGACGCTGAACTCTCGTTGTATAGCAGAATCGAACAAGGAAGCGGGGATGGATTCCGGGGCCAGAGTCCGAGGTCCGATGCCATAAAGTTACGCCCGGCATTGGCATCCACGCCTACGGCAAGTTTGGATTAAGCCGGACCGTACTCTGTCGGGGAAGCATTGATTCGTTTCGTATGATGTCGCATCGTAGGTCCCCGCTCATCTCACTGGTGAGGTTGTAACGACACCTCTGCAAGTACTCTCAGGGCTAAAAGCGAATTGAGGTGTACGCGCCATAACGACTTCTCAGACCAGTCTGGCCATAAATGTCGTGGAATAGTTAACGCTCTCCTGGAGTCTTGCGATTTGGTTGAAGTAAGGGACTATTGATGCAATGGGCTCCGTCAAGCGGGGAGGTCGTAATGACATTCAAAACTCATCCTGTTATCTGGGGTATGCAATATAGTTTAATCTCTCGAACCAAAACGCCGGGTAGCGTGAAAATATGACAGGAATGATGCTAGATAGATAAGCGAACAACACCCCTCATAACTATCCTAAAATCATCGGGGTAAATTATGCTGATGTGATGGCAACAAAACTGACACCTTTTTTACGAGGAGTCATGTTTGCATAGACCACAATACCTGCAGTCATAATGCAAACAAAAACATAACTCTGATAATGTATGCACTGTCCTTGAAGTTGATTGGTCCACACCCGAGACAGCTTTCCTTAGAGCCTAGTCTCACATGGGTTGGACCAGATGACACCAAAAGGCGCACAACTCAAAGACAATGCACTATCAGAGTATGAGAGCTTGGGGTAAGCATTTACACCATTGCTACCTCATTTGCTAGTAAAAAATATGATAATTGTTTTTTTACCCTTTTATCTGGCAACAAAACTGACACCTTTTTTACGAGGAGTCATGTTTGCATAGACCACAATACCTGCATTCATAATGCAAACAAAAACATAACTCTGATAATGTATGCACTGTCCTTGAATTTGATTGGTCCACACCCGAGACAGCTTTCCTTAGAGCCTAGTCTCACATGGGTTGGACCAGATGACACCAAAAGGCGCACAACTCAAAGACAATGCACTATCAGAGTATGAGAGCTTGGGGTAAGCATTTACACCATTGCTACCTCATTTGCCAGTAAAAAATATGATAATTGTTTTTTTACCCTTTTATCTGGCAACAAAACTGACACCTTTTTTACGAGGAGTCATGCTTGCATAGACCACAATACCTGCAGTCATAATGCATTATGACTGCAGGTAGATAGGACCCTCAGTCTCCTAGCCCGCTGCCCTTGTCAGGGCCGGGACTCTGTGCGGCTCAGTGGTGAGACCCTGGGAACCCCTGGCCCGACGTCCTTGTAAGGGCCGGGTCCAGTGGGTCAGTGGTCGGAACTCGCACCGTGGCTAGGGCGAGTTAGAATAGCCTCCCCTAGTCACCCATAGCCGGAGGACCTTGAGTATAGTCATGTGTTAGGGCACGTTAGCCTGAGGCAGTACCTCCCCAGGCAGTGGTGTAGGAGAACCGTTGCCCTGAGTGTTCTGGGACTGTACTGCCGAGCGTGGTGTTAATAAATAGTGTTGCCTCCAAGAACTGTCTCCGACGTCTCCGGAATCCACAACACTACAACTGGTATCAGGAGACACGTCGGACAGCATGTACCCGCAGCCCGGACAGGGACGGCGGCGATCATGCAGGGGCGAGGTGTGGCGACTCCGCCCGTGGACGGCATCGCGCCACCAACCGAGCAGCCACCCGCCTTGCCACCCACCGCTTCCCTGCCATCACGGAGCCCACTGCGGGAGGCGCATCTCCACCTCGCGGAGCTGCTCCAAGCCGCAGCCGCTATCCTGGGCAGCATCCACCAGGCGGAATCAGCTTGCGGCGTTGGGGGAGACGGGGCAGCATCCATCCGATACCGCAACCGTGGTTTCCGTCATTAATTTTGGAATTCCCGCCATGGTGGGAGGAACTTATGCTGGGCACGCAGTGGCCGCTGGGGCCACGTGACTTCCGGGACTGAAGGCGTCAAACCAGGTGGCGCCGCGTCATCAAGGCTGTGACCGCTTCCAGTGAGCAACATCTTGGCGACCGTGAGAGCTCCTGGACCTGCGACAGCCGCCTCTTCATCACTGGCCGAGGGTCGCGCCGCCAACATCCAGCAACGCCTGCCGGCGTTGACGGCGTTTTCAGTGGCTAGAGGCGACTGGGCGGCCTTCCAGCGCCAGTTCCTCTCCCACATGGAGATGGCTGGCTGGTCGGAGGATGAGGCGCTCCGCACCCTTCTGGCTATGCTGGACGATGACGTCCTCGCCTACTTCATCACGGTGCCTCCAGCAAATATCTCCACCCTGCAGGACGCCATTCACCAGATGCAGGCGATTTATGATCCGACCTCTGACTCCTGCCACTGCTTTGATACCCGGAGGAGGGGAGAGGCCGAGTCTGCGCTGGCATACTGCACCGCCCTGCTGGTGCTGGCTAAAGCCGCATACCCCCGCATGGACCAATAAGCGATCGACTCGCTAGTCCTTCAAAAGCTTCTGAGCCTGGCTCGGGAGCTTAGAATCGTCATGTCAGCGGCTGACGATGACGACTTTAACTCCTTGCGAGCTGCACGGTGTGTCCAGGTGCACCTGCGGCTGCAGAGGGCGCCGACCGTCGCTGCCTGCGCCGCTTCATCGGTGGACCTGGACCGCGACGACGATGGGATCCACAACCAGGCCTTCTCTGCCTCGGCGGGGGAGGGCCGGAAATCGGCCCATTGTTGGCCCCTACGGGATCTCCGACAACGCGACCGACCGGCCCCGTACCAGGATGGTGCAACCATCACGTGCTACAACTGCGGTTTGCGGGGACACGTGGCATCGGGCTGCCGCGCTCCCCGACGCCGCAACCCCGGGCAACCTCCGGCGCCTCGCACACCTTTGACTCCGCGCCGGTCCCAGGCAAGTCGCGACACCTCACGTTCTCGACCCCCACTCTTGTCATGCACTCGCACCACACAGGGTTGCCATGCGTTGGGTGGAGGGGATCCGAGGGCGTTTGTGAATGACAGGGCGCTTGGACCGGGTCAGTGGTCCAAGTTGGCCCATAGGGTCGTCGCTGCGGCTGCAGGTTCATCTGCCATCGTGGGTTTCATTGAGGGGGTTGACGTCCGGATGTTGGTCGACACGGGAGCATCGGTGACCATCATCTCGGACCTCATTTATAACATATTGCCCAACAAGTTTCGTCCCCTGTGGACTGTAGATGTTTTGCCGCTAATGGGGGTCGTTAGGGATAATTGGCAGGATTGATGCCCAGATCCGCATTGGCGATGTTAAATTGGAAGGCCTGTTTTGGTTCCGTCAACCCTCGCTGTTTCATGCCTCTTGGCACGGACTTTTTGGCAAAAATGACCATTAAAATTCTTATCGACCGGGGTGCATCGAGCTTACCTCCGGCCGACGCATGGCTTTCTTGCCCTCACCCACTCGCTTGCACACCGCGTTCGCCACAGTCCAGGCGCTGGCGTCTCGTAGGATTCATGTTCCGACCGGCTGTCAGATGCTCATTCCTCTCCGGTTCCGGAAACCCTTGCGACGGACGCGCTTGCTAAAAGTGTGCTGCTGGGTCTGTCTAAAACGGCAGTACACGGGTTAGAGCTCATCGGTGCGCAGATGGTCGTGTCACCTGACCAGGAACCATTCATTCATATTTTGAATGCAGGATCAATGACCACAGTTATTCCCCAAGGCACGGTGCTTGCCCATGCATCACCGGCCCTTGTGCCAGACTCGTTGGTGGGTCACGTTGGGGATGTGCCCCATCACAGCCCGCATTCACGTTTGGATACCGAATGGATTGACGCACTTTGCTTGGAAGGAACGGGATTGCCTTCACTTGCGTGCTCTCTTGCGGGACGTCGCCGATGTCTTTAGCATGGGTAAATTTGACATCGGCTGCACCACGCTACTCAGTCACCACATCGACATGAGTGACACTGCGCCTATCAGACAAAATCCATTTCGATTTAGCCCGGCTGAAAAAGAACATGTGCGGATAGCCGTTAATGACATGTTGGCAGCTGATGTTATTTCACCATCGACCAGCCCGTGGGGAGCGCCCATTTTGGTCAAAAAACATGATGGTACCCTTCGGTTCTGCATGGCTTTCCGGAAAGTCTCGGTTGAAGACGCTTATCCACTCCCCTGAATGGATGAATCCCTGGATGCCCTAGCAGGCGCACAATATTTTTCGACTTTAGACCTGTTGTCTGGGTTTTGGCAGTTGTCTCTCAATGATCCTTTAAAACTAAAGACGGCCTTCCGCACTCCTCAGGGCCTCTTTGAGTTTAATCGTCTTCCCATGGGATTTCACTCGGCTCCAGCGACGCTCCAACGCCTGATGGAACTGGTCCTCGCTGGACTCCAGTGGGACTCCTGCCTGATTTACCTCGATGATGTCATCGTTTTTAGTCGAATTTTCGATGAGCATCTCGAACGGTTGAGGGCAGTCTTCCTCAAAATTCGGGCAGAAAATCTGAAATTTAAGCCACAAAAATGCTTCCTCATGCGCGAGTCCGTTCGTTACCTGGGTCACCTCGTCAGTCGCTCCGTTATCACTACAGACCCCGAAAAGACCGACTGCGTGCACTGTTGGCCTGTTCCCACCTCTGTGGGGGATGTGCGCAGCTTGGTGGGTTTTACCTCATATTATCGCCGGTTTGTCACTGGATTTGTGTCCATGGTCAAACCCCTCAATGCGTTAACAGCCAAACGCACGACATTCCATTGGGGGATGCAGAGCAGGCCTCCTTTGATGCCATCCGTAGGGCCCTGATTGACGCTCCTCCCTTGCGATATTCCGACTTCGCTGAGCCTTTTATTTTGGACACAGACGCCAGTAATACAGTGAGGGAAAAAAATATTTGATCCCCTGCTGATTTTGTACGTTTGCCCACTGACAAAGAAATGATCAGCCAATAATTTTAATGGTAGGTTTATTTGAACAGTGAGAGACAGAATAACAACAATAAAATCCAGAAAAACGCATGTCAAAAATGTTATAAATTGATTTGCATTTTAATGAGGGAAATAAGTATTTGACCCCCTCTCATTCAGAAAGATTTCTGGCTCCCAGGTGTCTTTTATACAGGTAACGAGCTGAGATTAGTAACACACTCTTAAAAGGAGTGCTCCTAATCAAAGCTTGTTACCTATATAAAATACACTTGTTTACAGAAGCAATCAATCAATCAGAATCCAAACTCTTCACCATGGCCAAGACCAAAGAGCTCTCCAAGGATGTCAGGGACAAGATTGTAGACATACACAAGGCTGGAATGTTCACAAGACTATCGCCAAGCAGCTTGGTGAGAAGGTGACAATAGTTGGTGCGATTATTCACAAATGGAAGAAACACGAAAGAACTGTCAATCTCACTCGGCCTGGGCCTTCATGCATGATCTCACCTCGTGGAGTTGAAATGATCATGAGAACGGTGAGGAATCAGCCCAGAACTACACGGGAGGATCTTGTCAATGATCTCAAGGCAGCTGGGACCATAGTCGCCAAGAAAACAGTTGGTAACACACTTCGTCGCGAAGGCTTGAAATCCTGCAGCGCCTGCAAGGTCCCCCTGCTCAAGAAAGCACATATACATGCCCGTCTGAACATCATCACAACACGCTGCCCATCTGGCGTGTTGAGGCACAGCGTGGTGCAATGCACAGGCATCCTGGCAGCTAAAAATGACTGACGGCCGCTCCTCAAGGCTGTTCAGAACAACCAGAAGTGTACTTCCCCAAGTAGATCCCATTGTCCTAAGAAGTTAATTGTTTTCAATGGCGACTTTGCCAGAAGACAACATAAAAGCGTTCCGTAATTACATACCCACTGACTGGCCCAATCACACAGTAATGCAATCACACGTTCACTTGTCCACTCACTCAACCACTCACTCACCCACTCACTCACCCACTTATACACCCACTCACTCATTCACCCAACCTCCCACTCGCCCACTCATTCACCCATCCTCCCACTCGCCTTCTCTCTCACACACACTTCAGAATCACTTCCCTGACTCGTGCAAACTGGGCTAAGAAGCTTTTTTTCAAGGACGATCCCGCCGGCAATTGTGGGCAAGTTTTTTGTCGTTGGCCCTCCCCAACTATTTGCCTGCCATGAGACCCAGCAACAAAAATAACAAGAAAAGCCATTTTTTTAGAAATGGCAAAAAAGAAAAATCAATATTTCAAGAGCCACTACAATGCAGGTCATTACAAGACATGTGCATGTGTCTTGCACTTCTTTGGCACCGTACTTAGCCAACCGTTTTAATCATAAATGCGAGAGAAGGAAATCAAACTAAATACAAAAATCATAAGTTCTAAAGAAAATAGTTTGTTAATCTCGATAATTTAACAGCACATAACTCTAGTGGCTTCCTAACCAAACCGGATCAGTCTTGCACTCAGACGGCAGCTGGTGGGATGCGTTGTGCATGGCTTGTACGAGTGACAACTGGCGAGACCTGCATTTCTGTATGGAGGTGTTTTTTTGCCATCGGGTTGATGAGTTACATTTAGAAGTCATATTTTAAATTCTGCATGAAGCTCATTCTTGTTTTTTTTTCCATGCGTCAATCGGTGCCCTGGACACCCTTTTAGCTAATGAGAGGTTCCATCTGGGGGGACATTTCCCAGGTGAAATATTTTTTTAAAAATACCACAAGCCACCCTCATTGCTTTGGAAACGGTGGTCGTCTTGCATGCGGTTAACTTGCATAGGGGGTAAAAACAAGTCAGCTCAACTTGTGAAAAAATTAAATTAATCCGTTAAGGAGCACAGAGTTGCGGGATGGGAGCAAATGTCGTTTCAACAAAGACAACTCGCCCACCACTCGCACCAAAAAGGGAGTGCTCCTAATCTCAGCGTGTTATCTGCATAAAATACACCTGTTCACAGAAGCAATCAATCAATCAGAATCCAAACTCTCCACCATGGCCAAGACCAAAGAGCTCTCCAAGGATGTAAGGGACAAGATTGTAGACATATACAAGGCTGGAATGTTCACAAGACCATCGCCAAGCAGCTTGGTGAGAAGGTGACAACGGTTGGTGCGATTATTAGCAAATGGAAGAAACACAAAAAAACTGTCAATCTCCCTCGGCCTGGGCCTTCATGCATGATCTCACCTCGTGGAGTTACAATGATCATGAGAACGGTGAGGAATCAGCCCAGAACTACACGGGAGAATCTTGTCAATGATCTCAAGGCAGCTGGTACCATAGTCGCCAAGAAAACTGTTGGTAACACACTACGCCGTGAAGGCTTCAAATCCTGCAGCGCCCGCAAGGTCCCCCTGCTCAAGAAAGCACATATACATGCCTGTGTGAAGTTTGCCAATGAACATCTGAATGATTCAGAGGACAACTGCGTGAAAGTGTTGTGGTCAGATGAGACCAAAATGGAGCTTTTTGGCATCAACTCAACTCGCCGTCTTCTTGGTTCTTTCGGTAAAGTCACGTAGAAGGGAAGTAATAAAATAATAAAAATAAAACATAATGTTTTTATTATGTTTTATTGTTTTTATTATTTTATTACTTCCCTTCTACGTGACTTTACCGAAAGAACCAAGAAGATGAATCCCTGCAGTCACGAAAGCTTTAAATCGAAATTCAACTCGCCGTGTTTGGAGGAGGAGGAATGCTGCCTATGACCCCAAGAACACCATCCCCACCGTCAAACATGGAGGTGGAAACATTATGCTTTGGGGGTGTTTTTTTGCTAAGGGGACAGGATAACTTCACCGCATCAAAGGGACGATGGACGGGGCCATGTATCGTAAAATCTTGGGTGAGAACCTCCTTCCCTCAGCCAGGGCATTGAAAATATGTCGTGGATGGGTATTCCAGCATGATAATGTCCCAAAACACCCGGCCAAGGCAACAAAGGATTGGCTCAAGAAGAAACACATTAAGGTCCTGGAGTGGCCTAGCCAGTCTCCAGACCTTAACCCCATAGAAAATATGTGGAGGGAGCTGAAGGTTCGAGTTGCCAAACGTCAGCCTCGAAACCTTAATGACTTGGAGAAGATCTGCAAAGAGGAGTGGGACAACATACCTCCTGAGATGTGTGCAAACCTGGTGGCCAACTACAAGAAACGTCTGACCTCTGTGATTGCCAACAAGGGTTTTGCCACCAAGTACTAAGTCATGTTTGCAGAGGGGTCAAATATTTATTTCCCTCATTAAAATGCAAATCAATTGATAACATTTTTGACATGCGTTTTTCTGGATTTTGTTGTTGTTATTCTGTCTCTCACTGTTCAAATAAACCTACCATTAAAATTATAGGCTGATAATTTCTTTGTCAGTGGGCAAACGTACAAAATCAGCAGGGGATCAAATACCTTTTTCCCTCACTGTAGATTAACTCTGCAAGCAAAAGTCTCAAAGACATAAACTAAATATAAAGCAGGCATCATGCGAGCGAGACAAGATCTCCCATTCACCGTTGAACCCAATCCATCGCTTTTTCTTGCCATAAACACCAACTTGTGCGCTAAACTGTAGAATGAGTGTATCTCCCCATATTCATCTCAGAATAAGCCACCACAACTGAGCCTCGCCTATTTATATTAACAACACTAGTTTCTTCAAATTATTTTCTTTTTTATAGATTGAGTCCCTTTGATACATTTTGTTAATTTCAATGTGTGTACTGTAGATGTGTTCACCTTGAAGCTGCACCAAGGGCTCAGGTTCACATTCCAGGCAGTTTCACATTATGTAAATTCTGACAATGAAAATATGTTAAGCATTTTACTTTCTTCTTCACCATCGCTGTACGAGACAGGTTCTGGTCCAGCGTCTTTCTGGGCCACACAGCGAGCGATCCCAGCGATGCCATGGGTCATGGCGAGTGTGACTCAGTGAGAGTGTAGATAGTGAGCTGCTCTGCACCATCTGCCTGGGAACGTTCGTCTGCCCCTCCACGCTGAGATGCGGACACTCGTTCTGCTCTCAGTGTGTGGGTTCATGTGCTCATGTCGTGGTTATATCTTGATTCGTTTTACCCCCCTACCTACCCCATATTCCCCGAGATTTCCCTTCAGCTGGAGCTGGAGACGCGAGTTGTGAAAGTGGAAAACGCAAACCAAAATAACCCAACACCACACAACTTTGAATCCAACACGAATTTCCATTCATAACCCGTTCTTTCCTTTTGGTATTTAAAGGTTTCCTTTTAATTTGATAGGTTTTTATTTTTTAACAACTCACCCTCCCCCCCCCCCCGGGATCTGCATTTGAAAGTAATAAGTACGAGTGTGAAACATAATGTGCTTGTAGCGGTCGTTATTTTCCATTTTCTGATTAAAGTCTTGTCTTCAGGTTTTTGTGTCAATTAACTGCCTGACCTAAGAATTACATTTTTATTTGGGGAACATCGAGAGCAGAATGATGGCACACCAAGCAAAAAGTGTCCCAATTATTTTTCTTCTTTAAAGAAAACCTGTGACGTCTGAAATATTTAGCAAAGACATTTTGCTAATCAGGACAATTTCTATCGACATTGTGTAACATTTTGCTACTATTATTAGTCAAGATTCCTGCAAGATAGTTTTGATACCAGGGACACTACAACCTCCGGTGAAGGTTATCTTAGGCCAACTGCTACGAAGGGGCTCCAACACCTCGAACTGGTTACCAGATGCCTGTCCAAATTCCTCACTCTGGTCTACAAATCCCTTCATGGTCTTGCCCCACAATATCTTACCACTCTTGTAAAATTATGTCACCTTCTCGCCCTCTATGTTCTCAATTTTTGCTCCCTCTGTTTGTTCCACCTTCTCCTTGTGCGCTGTTTTTCTCTTCTTGCCCACCTTGGTTGGAACAAACTTCCCCTCCACTTTAAGCAGTCACCTTCTCTCACTCATTTATGCTCCTCACTCAAAACTCACTTATTGTTCCCTAGCTCACCCTACGACCCCTTAATCTCCCCATCATAACCACCACCATTACTGTTTCCTCTTCATATTCTCATCATATGGCTATCACTCATTCCCAATCAATCATTCCATTCATCGTCTGTGAATTTCTCAATCCCTTGTCTGGGTGAGGGTCGCGGCAGCAGCATGTTGAGTAGGGCTGTCCAGACCTCCCGTTCGCTGTCGACAGACTCTAGCTCTTCCTGGGGTATTCCCAGGCATTCCTAGGACAGCCGAGTGATATAGACCCACCAGCATGTCCTGAGCCGCCCCTGGGGTCGTCGCCCAGTGGGATGTGCTCGGTAGAGTTCCAGGCAGAGTCTAACGGGGAGCATCCTTGTCAGGTGCCCGAACCACCCCAAATGGCTCTTGATCTGAAGGAGCCGTGGCTCGACTTTGCACCTCTCCCGGATTACCGAACTCCTCACCCGTTTACGGACATTGAGCCCGGCAACCCTGCTGAGAAATATCATTTCAGCCCTTTGTACCCACGATATCATCTTTTCGGTCATTACTCAAAGCTCATGACTATAGTTGAGGGTGGGAATGGATATCAACCTATAAACCGAGAGCTTAGTTTGAGATATCAGCTCGCGCTTCACTACCTCGCAAGGGTAAAGTCCCCGCAATACCAACCCATCGGCCGATCTCTTGTTCAAACTTACCATCACTTGTGACATAGATTCCGAGGCTCTTAAACTGCCACACCAAGGGCAGCTGTTCCCCCCTCACCTGGAGAGAGCAATCCACCGTCTCCCAGGAGTGAACTATGACCTCATATTTGAAGGTGTTGATCCTCATCCCATCCGCTTCGTACTCGGCATAAAACCGTTCAAGTGCACGCTGGACATCACAGACTGATGCGGCAAAGAGGACTCGGACTAGTATAAGACTGTGATTATTGGTTCGGTCTTACAACTGCCTTGTAAATGCACAGCTATAGGATTATTACCTGCTTGTGCCCACAACTTGAAAGACAAAATAGGATGCTAGGAGGCAAGGTTCTTGCCCTTGCAACCAAATTCATATACTGCCTGAATAGCCACCTGGCAAAAACACAGGCGTCATCATTTTTCCAAGCTGTTGCCCTATTCCTTGATGTTTGGTCAACTCCATTAGCGTCTATAAAAACTTAACAACATTTTTTTATTTTACCAAGTAAGGCCCGCTGAGCTATGTAGCCATTTTTCAGACACGACCTGGCTATCACAAATAATAGCTCAATGAATTGGCTCATCAACAGCCAAATACTCTAAATGCATGTTTCTAAATGTGGAGGGAAAAACCGGAGGACCCGAACAAAAATTCACACGACCACGGGGTAGATTACACAATCCAAATATACAAGCATCAGGGTCGGGACTAAACCGACGACCTCCTCTGCACCAGGCGAGGTAGTTAACATCTCACCACCATGTGAAGGAAACCAATGTAGTCAAGATTGGGCGATAACAATCCCTGTACAGAAGACACTTGTTCACTTGCTGTACTGCCAGTATGCCATCTCAATGCCCGCAGGTAATGACGTTTTTGAGTTTGTGATCCGCCAACCCTTGCCTCCAGCCTGCTCGCTTCACTCCAAGAGCTTAGTGCTCCCAGCATGCGCCGCTGCCCCACTGCAGTGTTCGTCAATGGGTCTCTACAAGTCTACGGGTTCCTCTGAGTGGGTTTTGGAGACTCGATCTGTTCTTTGGGTCTGTGCATGTGTGGGTGTCTACATCAAGTCTAGATTGGTGACCATTCTCTTAGCCTCTATAGTCTATACTCACAATATCTGAAACTATCCAGGAAACTTGACCTGTCCCCTGCCTAATATATTTTAGAACCCTCCTCATCAACTCTCTTTCGGTAACCCCTTTGATTTTTTTTCTGATTGTCACCAGGTGGGAACGTGAAAATGAATTCAAAGCTTAACCTGCCGAGAACTGGAGAGACCAGAATGCGTCTCATCTGCAAGCTTAAACTGGTGCAGGAGTCTGCCTGTAGCAGGCGATGATTGCAGGTGCTGTGTCCAATCACAATTGAGATAACATCTTGCCGTAGTGGTGAGATGTTATCTCACTTGCCGTATATGCAGGAGGTCGTGGGTTCACATGTTCTCTCTCTCTCTCTCTCTTTGATCTTGTGGATTTTTATCTGGATTCCTCCGGTTTTTCGCTCCATATTTAGAATCAACACATGGTCAGAGTATTTGGCTGCTGTATATTTCCACGTAATAATAAGCCACATCGTTGAGCTATCGTATGTGATAGCCAGGTTGCTTCTTAAAAACAGATACATGGTTCAGTGAGCCTTATCTTGTAAAATAAATAGTTGGTATAGTTGTAGATATATCATGATGTCCTGTAATTCCATTTCCGGGTAATTTCCCCAAAATACCAACTTGCTTAAATGTCATCGTGGCATCTGAGATGGAATTTGTCTGTCGACATTACCGAGTAAATTAAAAATAGTAAAAATTTGCGGTGTCATTTTTTGGGAATTTAGAAAAGTGACACTCGTGTACAATGGGCCTACCCTTGTGAATGATGTCCGAGGATGGTGAACGTCGACTGTGCAGTAGACAGAGCAGTGGCGGTGACAGAACCCCCAGTCGTGGAACCACAGAAACTAAGTGGCAAGCACTGACGCAAGGCCACCTCACTGCCCCAAAACGTTGGTCAATCGATTTGTATTCTACTTGGCCAATATCGCCTTCACTGAAGTAGGCATCAGTGAAAATTACAGCAGGACGGAGACAGTAGCGAGGGCATAGAGCAACAATAATGAAAAGATAATCTCGTCACGACCTCAGCGGCTAACTCTGAATGGCTAAAATAAGGTGAAACCATACGCAATTGATATATAGCGTGAGAAATATATAGGTCGTAAATAAAATGAATAATAAATAGTTTAAACCGTTAAAAAACAATCAAACTGGGATGCCAGTGGTGGACGAGTTCTCTTTGTTTGAACTACATTTGCTCCCATTGCGTATTTCGGTGCTCCTTAACGGATGTAATTTGATCTAGATTTGAAGTTTTCGTGACTGCAGGGATCCATACTCTTGGTTCTTTCGGTCTTTAATAAAATAAATTAAATCACGACGTTTCGGGCGCATGATGACGGACGCTTGTGTTGCGCCCGAAACATCGTGATTTAATTAATTGTATTCATACCTACGTGACTTTACCAAAAGAACCAAGAGTATGGATGTAATTTGATTTGCCACAAGCTGAGCCGACTTGTTTTTGGCCCCGATGTAAGTTAACCACGCGTTGTATGACCACCGTTTTCAATGCAGTGAGTGTGGTAAAAAATATGAAAATATTTCATCTGGGAAATGTCCCTCAAGGTGGAACCTCATTAGCAGCAGTGGGTGCCCAGGGTACCGATTGACGCATGGCAAAAATAAACAATGAGCATCATGGAGATTGAAAAAAAATGCCTTCAAAATGCAACCCATCAACTTGATTGCAACAAAAACACCCCCATCCAGAAATACAGATCTCGCCGGTTCTGGCACTCGTACGAGCCATGCACAACGCATCCACCCGCTGTCACCTGAACGCAAAACTCATCCGGTTCAGTTAGTAAGCCACCAGAGCGTGTGGGCGAGTGAGTGTGTGTGAGTGGGTGTGTAATTGTTGTGGTTAGCATGCTGTGCTATGAACCTGGACACCTGAGTTTAATTTCTGCTCACGGCCAACACCAGTGACGATTAACTGAACTGGTACTGGGCCTCCCCGAGGTCAACTCAGCCTCAAATGAGTACCTGGTGTGGTGTGTAAAAACATCGCCACTAGAGAGACAAAGGCGGCCGGGCGTGGTGCTGGCCACCCACCCCCTTGTGTGCAGTGCCGGCCTTCATAGGTGCTCGCTAACAGCACTTGCCCCAACAGTCTGTTTAATCAGGAAATATTTGTCTTTGTGTACTTGTGTAATTATTTGAAGATATCTGCCAGCCGAAACCCCCTTTAAAAATAACTGTTTAGCTCAATGCGCTCGACTCAGGGAATTTAACTTATGGTTCTTCTGATAAACCTTGAAGAGCAGCCATCAGGCTTTGTTTAGCTGCCAAGATGCCTGTGCATCGCACCACACTGTGCCTCAACACGCTAGAGGTGGTGTGATGAGCAAAGCCCGGACCACTTTGGGAGGGGAGGGGGATGTAGAAAGACGGATGGAGGACGCGTGTACAATAGCTGATCATGCGAATATGAAACAACGCAGGTGAAATAGGTGGTGGGTGTGGCTGGGAATGGTCGGAATGGGAATCTCCTATCTCGGACAAGGTGAGAGTGAGAGATGGTGTCATCGCCAGCATTGGGTGATGGAGGCAGGTAGAGTTGGTGATAAATTCAAACTGCTGGCAAAAGGCTCAAGATTCCAGGATGGGTCACGGGAGGCTACAAATTCCATCTCGGATGCCACAATGACATTCAAGAATCTCGTCACCTTGGAGTAATTAGACTGCGATGGAATTACAGCACATCATGAGATATCTACAACTACAAAAACTAGTTTTAATGTTACCAGGCAAGGCTCACTGTGCTATGTGGCTCTTTGTCAGAAGCGACCTGGCTATTACAATGAAGTGGCTTATATGGAAATTGATTTCAGCCAAATGCTATGAATCCGTGATATGGATTCTAAATGGAGGGTACACCGGAGGACCCAGATACATATTCCCACGACCAAGGGGAGAGAGAGAAAGACTTTAAATATAAAGCAGCCATAATGCGAGCGATATAACATATCGTAGCCACGGTGGCACCCAATCAATTGCTCTTTCTTACCAGAGACACCAAATTGTGCGCTGAGCTCTGGAAAGATGGGTTTATCTCTCGATACTCATCACATGAATGAGCCACAGCAGCTGAGCCACGCCGATTTATATTAACAACACTCCTTTCTTTAAATGTCAATGTGTGTACAATATCCGTGTTCACCTTGAGGCTGCTGTTGCGTACCTAGGGGCATGGTTTCACATTCCAGGCAGTGTCTCGTGATGTCAGTGACGACAATGAAACATTTTAGTATGTTACTTCCTTCTTCGCTGTCGCTATAAGAGGTCCTGGTTCAGCGTCTCTCTGAGCCACACAGTGAGCGATCTCAGCGAAGCCTATGAGTCATGGCTAGTGCGACGCCCAGTGAGAGTGTGGATAGTGAGATGCGTTGCTCCATCTGCCTGGGCACGTTCGTCTGCCCCTCCACGCTCAGCTGTGGACACTCGTTCTGCCTCCGGTGCCTGGAGGCCGCCTGGAAGACAGCGAGCAGCTTCAGCTGCCCACAGTGCCGAGCGACCTTCCCTGTGCGACCCCAGCTGAAGAGGAACGTGGCCCTCGACAACCTGGCAGAGCAGCTCAGAGTTGGAGACGCGATGGCCACGGCTGTCGTGTGTGACATCTGCAGTGATGGCCAGACTCCTGCAGTGAAGACTTGCCTGAGATGCGAGATGTCATACTGTTTTTCTCACTTTAGGCCTCACCTAGGGAATCCCAGGTTGAGAGACCACGCTGTGGTGGATCCCTCTGCGAGCTTGGATGAGAGAAGATGCCCTAATCACAGCAGGGAGCTGGAATTCTACTGCACAGTAGACAGCAGCCTGGTCTGCTCTACCTGCACTATCACAGGTGAACACGCAGGACACAAGGTCCTGACACTGAAGGACGAGCATGAGACACGGAAGGTGAGGCCCTCAGCGCGAGACACCATAACACGATCTGACCAATGCTGTCACTCGGCTACATAACATCTGATAAAAAAAAACTATCGTGTGTTCATGCTCTCCCTATTGAATCTTTGTCTCTGCTAATCTCTGGTTTGCATTTCAGGAAAGAGCCTCAGGATGTACTGAATCCTAGGCTTTCATTAAATATAATTGCCGTATAAAGTAATTAATTGGATAGATATTTGAGGATGATATCACAGCCACCTGAGAAACAATTCTAGTAGATTTATCTTTAAAACTAGACAGCTGTGGGCACATGGGCCCATGGGTCCGAGTCGGTACGGACACTAAGCCAGCAGGCTCCCACTGGCTGCTGATACAACGAGGCATCAGCTTGCTTACTCCCCGTACCCCCGTCTCAGTCGCCGTACAAAGGCAACGTGGAGATGAGGGCCTTCGCTGTGAAGGGGTCAGTGTGGAGGGAAGGGCGGTGTGAGGGGTGGCTCAGGGGGCTGGAGTCTCCCCCTGGTGACGTCTCGTCTCTCACTACAGACACACGTACAAGAGGAGACGCGAGCGGTTGAGGAGAAGAGGAAGGAGGTGGAGGAGTCCGTGAAGCAGATGGAGGCAGCTCGCAAGGAGGCGAAGGTACCGTGTCCGAGTCTGGCTCTTTGACTCCTGTGACCTCCACCCAGCGCGGAAGTCATGGAGATGAAAATTAATTCAAGTAAACTTCATAAGTTTGATGTTTCCTAACCCTATCATTTATTTTCGAACTCAACATTAACTACACGTTTACCGCATTCGATAACTACATCGGCGAGTCTGCCGCAAGGTCGGGTTACTCGGCATTGCATCTTCCACTCCTGTGGCAAAAAAAGATGTAGAGAGTGCCACGGATTGTCGGGGTGGAGCTGCGGTGCAGCTGTTGCACTGCACTGGAGGTCGCGCACCGGCATGGATGCAGAGGCACGAATAGGGCACAGCTGCACCTCATGCCGTCCCTAATCACGTCACCAGAGTTTATTTAAATTACAACTATTTTTAAATCCTTTATATTAAGTTCGCTTGCTTGCTTGCTTGCGTGCTTGCGTGCTTGCTTGCTTGCTTACGACCGTGCAAATCTTTCGGTCGTTTTTTAACCCACTTCCCGTGATCCAATCGAGCTGACATTTTGCACACAGACTTGTTGTGCGAGACAATTAATGTTCGTGAAATTTTTTTTCAAAAATTTTACACTGTTTAGGGAAAACAAATTAAATATTTAATTACCAATTGTTTAATACTGCAGACAATCATCTGACCCATAGGTGGCAGCCATCTCAAGCCAGAGGACGAGAGGACTCTAGCCGCCACGCATATAAAGGATTTATAGTGAAAAAACTTTGTTTTTACGGGTTATACTTGTTATTTTACCAGGTTAGGCCCCACTGAGCTGTGTAGATTTTTCAGAAGCTACCCTGGCTGCCACAAACAATAGCAGCTCAACAAAGTGGCTGACATCATCATCACGTGGAAATATATAGCAGCAGACCCATAGAGATACATAGGGATGAAGAGAGGTACAAAGAGACCCAAATAAATACCTACAGACCCACAGACATACATAGGGATACATAGAGATATATAGACCCATAGAGATATATAAGGACAAAGTAATAGGTAGGGACACATAGAGATACATCGAGACATATAGAGATCCATAGTGACAAATAATGATATATAGAGACCCATAGACTCAACTATTTTGATTTTACCAGGTAAGACCCCACTGAGCCTTGTAGCTCTTTTGCAGAAGGAACCTGAATATCACGAATGATAGCTCAATTAAATGGCTTATCAGGTGGAAATTGATAGCAGCCAAGGACACTAAATACAGTACTCTAAACGCTTGCTTGATCCCGGAGACACTCTTGGTCTCTGCAGAAAACAAATGCCTTGAACTCTAAACCCGAGTCGGACTTGTGGGAAAACCCGACCTGGTTTACACAGATTCGAGATGTGGAGTGAAAAGCCAGATGACTCGGAGAAAAATCCACGCAGGCATCAGGGTCGTGGTCGAAGCCACGATCCCTGTATACCAGGCGGGGAAGTTAACATCTCGCCACACATCTCGTCGGACTCAGGAGGGGGGCCCCACCGGACCCTGTGTGTCCGAGTCTCAAAATCCACGACCCCAGCGCCCTGTAGGGGAGAAACAAGAAAAGAGCCGCACCCCTCCTGTCCCCATGGCATGGGTCGTCTCAGTTCCATGGGCGCCTCGTCACTGGGGCATGTTGCACCACTAGGGAATATAATTTTACTATTTTACCAGTGACATGGCTATGACAAATTAACGCTCCACCAAGTGGTTGACATCATCATTATCACGTGCAAATTTATAGCAGCAGCCAAATGTACATATATCGATACATAGACACCCATAGATCTAGATACCAGACCAAATGAGATACCTAGACATGCATAGAGATACATAAGCGGAAATAGAGATACAGAGAGACCCAGAGAGAGACATAGAGACCCATAGAGACCAATAGACTAAAATATTTTTTATTTCACCAGGAATGAGCTGTGTAGTTCTTTCCAGACGCGACCTGGCTATTACCAATGATAGCCCAACAAACTGGCTGAATGTAATGTGGAAACTGGTAGCAGGCAAATACTCTCAACGCACTACGTTGAACTTAAATGTGGAGGCAAAAACCGGAGGACCCAGAGAAAAATCCACACAACCACAGAGCGTACGAACTCCAAATATACAACAGGCGTCAGGGTCAGTATCAAACCCCGACCTGCTGTATACCAGGTGAAAGAGTCAACATCTCCGAGCCACCACGGCGCCTACACGCACACACGGAGTGGCTCATGGCTCAGGGAGCCAACCGTGGTCCCCGCGTCTCAGCAGGAATCGGTGGCCGGGATCAGGGGTCGCATCACGGGCAATTTCACCCGCCTAAGGAAGGCTCTGGACGAGGATGAGAGGGAGGCTCTACGTCGCCTGGCCGTGAAGGAGCGCGAACTGCTGTCCCGGATCGAGGAAGAAATTGCTCGTCACGAGCAGGAGATCAGCGAGCTCCAGGCGGCGGCCGCTCGCCTGCGCACTCTGCTGCACGAGAGGGACTCGCTCGCCTTCCTGCAGGTGGGGAGAGACTCTGTGGAGACGCCGTTTGGGTGTCCAGAACAACAGAGCGGGCAGTGGCAGGGGGGCTTGTGGTCCAAGGGTAGAGACTTCACTCATGATCTCTCTCTCTTTCACAGGGGCACCTGGAGGAGACGCGCAGGTACAGATCATTAACGTTTCACGGCTAAACACTCACAACACATGATGTGTGTGTTAGACACACGGGCTGTGTGTGTTAGACACACGGGCTCTGTGTGTTAGACACACGGGCTGTGGGTGTTAGACACTGACTGTGTGAGATACTGTCTCTGTGTGAGACATGAACTGTGTGTGAAACGCGGGATGTGTGTGAGACACAGGCTGTGCGTGATATACTGGCTGTGTGAGACACGGGCTGTGTGTGAGACACGGGCTGCGTGCGAGACACGGGCTGTGTGTGAGACACTGGGTGTGTGTGAGACACAGGTTGTGTGTGACACACGGGCTATGTGTGAGACACGGGCTGTGTGTAAGACACTGGCTGTGTGAGAGACACGGTCTATGTGTGAGACACGGGCTATGTGTGAGACACTGTCTGTGTGTGAGACACGGGCTGTGTCTGAGACACGGTCTATGTGTTAGACACTTGCTGTGTTTGCTATGGATGCTGAGTGTTCCAATGCTGTGGTTAAACGAGGCTGTGTGATGCTGTTGGTGGTTGTCCCAGGAGAGAGATCCCAAAGGAATCTGCACCCCCACCTCCCACTTCACTGGACGCCACCACGATCCGGTCCCTTGAAAGGGCCATGCACAGACTCCTGCCTCTCGTCTGTGAGTTCCTCAGTATTGCACCCCCGTGTCTCGCTGTTGCCCTGCACTTATGTGCTCCCCGCCTTTATGAACATTTCATTTATTTTACCAGGTAAGGAACCCACTGAACCCTATCGCTCTTTTTTCGGAAGCGACCTGACTATCACAAATGACAGCTCTACGAAGTTGCTCATCACGTGGATATTTAGAGCAGCACCCAAATCATCTGGATGTCTACGCTCACGATCCCCAACAAGGACACGCATGGCGCGAGAAGGCGCTCATCCAGCAGCGGAGTGACACACAATGTGTGTGTGAATGTGAGAGTGTGCGAGGCTGTGACACACAATGTCTGTGTGTGTGGGTGTGAGAGTGTGCGAGGCTGTGACACACAATGTGTGTGTGTGGGTGTGAGAGTGTGCGAGGCTGTGACACACAATATGTGTGTGTGGATGTGAGAATGTGCGAGGCTGAGCCACACAATGTCTGTGCGTGGGTGTGAGAGTGTGCGAGGCTGAGACGCACAATGTCTGTGCGTGGGTGTGGAGTGTGCGAGGCTGTGACACACAATGTCTGTGTGTGGGTGTGAGAGTGTGCGAGGCTGAGACACACAATGTGTGTGCGTGGTGTCAGAGTGTGCGAGGCTGTGACACACAATGTATGTGTGTGTGGGTGTGAGAGTGTGCGAGGCTGTGACACACAATGTGTGTGTGTGGGTGTGAGAGTGTGCGAGGCTGTGACACACAATATCTGTGCGTGGATGTGAGAGTGTGCGAGGCTGTGACACACAATGTCTGTGTGTGTAGGTGTGAGAGTGTGCGAGGCTGTGATACACAATGTCTGTGTGTGGATGTGAGAGTGTGCGAGGCTGTGACACACAATGTGGGTGCGTAGATGTGAGAGTGTGCGAGGCTGTGACACACAATGTCTGTGCGTCGATGTGAGAGTGTACGAGGCTGTGGCGGCTTTGGTACAGGCGTCTTGTTTGTAGAGAGACGCTGTGAGAGTGGCGTTCACATCGTGGTGCTGGCATCATCACCACTGTTCATCCACGTATGTCTTCCACAAGGAAGGACATAGGGTGGATGTCTGGATGGCATCTGTTTCAAATTTCGCCATGAAAACATTCGCTATCACTGGTGATAAGGGGGAACCCATGGGGTACCTTCATTTTTTTTGTAGAAAGTACCATTTCAGGTAAAGTGTTGGTAAGGCAGTGCCTAACCAAAGTTGGTACATCAGGATTTAGTCCATGTTGGACCAAGTCTTCAATTATTGCTAAGGTGTCAGGCACAGGGACCTTGGTGAACAGAGAGACTACATCAAAGCTGACAAGCAAATCTGGAGACAGGGAGATGCCCTTGATTAGAGAGACCAAGTGAGCTGAGTTAAGTACTATTGAGGTAGTCTTGCCCGTGAATGTAAGCAAGGTCTCAGACAGAAATCGGGCCAGTTTGTAGGTAGGTGAGTTGATAGTGGTAACGATGGGCCGAAGTGGAGTACCTTCTTTATGGATTTTTGGAAGACCATAGAATCTGGGTGGTCTAGTAGCAGAAGGTTTTAAGGAGAGCCACTTGAATGGTTTGATTAGAGAAGTCGAATTGTTAATGATATTGTTGGTTTTTGTAGCCAGGCAGTTAGTAGGATCTTTTTAAATTTTGATGTAACTGCCTGGATGTTGTTGTTGTATGTGGTTTTATCCATGATGACAGTAGCATTGATATTGTAGGCTGAGAGGAAGACTATGTCCTCTCTCTTTTTCAATTTGGCGAGTTCAGAGCGCTCGTCTTTTCTGATGTTACTAATGGGTTTCTTAGCATGTTTAAGGATGGTAGCAATTTCAGATCTTGCCACGTCTGCTGGTATATCTCCCAAGCCTTGAGGGATACATCTACCTGGACAATTATATCATCCACTGGGATGTGTTTGGGGGTGACAGCAAAATAAAATTCAGCCCTCTAGCTAGTACCGATTTTAGGCTATCGGAGATTGTGCTGCTACTCTGATGAGTATGTGTACACTAATGCAAACGAATACCTGTATGTGTACACAGATACTAACGAATATGAATTTGTACACTATAACTAACGAATACTAGTATATGTACACATATACTAACGGATATTAGTACGTGTGTAGTGGATTCAACTGAGTCGCAGACATACTTCTTAGAGGCAACACATTTATTACACCAACACGTAATACACAAAGGGGTAGCTGACCCTTTACCAGATAACAGCCTAGGGTGGTGGACCACCCGGCTAACTACATTTACACACTGGGAGTTAGCTACAATGGATCGGACCTAGGCTCGGGTCCGGGTCCACGTGTTGGAGACTCTTCTTCGACGTGAACATAGATTTTCAGATGACGGTAGCAACACTAAACCTCGGTCCCTGTAGGGACCCCGCTAATATGCTCCCGGGTCGTGGCCAGCCCCGCCTTTGGCCACGCCCAACTCGAGAGAGTCCTAGCTCTCTCTCGACGCTTCCCGTAGGATCTTTCCACCCCGGCCCGTGACCACCCTCTAGCCCCTACCTGGGGCCCCATGTAGACTTTACCGGTCACATGCCTTAGGGTCAACCAGTGCCATGACCCAGGGGTAACCTTGTACCTTGGCTGACACTCTCCCACTTCCTCCGGTAGGAGGCAGCACTGCATGCCACGCGTGGTACCATTGCGCTATCCAGCGCTCACCAAGCCCTCACTAGGGCTGGTACTACACCCACCTACAGGGTGTCCGCGATGACAATCATCGCATGCCGTGCCTTGCTGGAGCCGGCATTGCTCGGTGACATTCACGATGTTAAATCTTGATTTGAAGCTTTTGTGACTGCAGGGATCCATACTCTTTGGTTCTTTCAATAAAGTAACGTAGGTAGAAAATTAATAGATCACGACGTTTCGATCGCAACACAAGCAATTGTCATCAGGTGGGACAACCACAGCAAGAAAACCTATTTCAGCAGTTTTTTCTTGCTCTGGTTGTCCACCTGATGACGATTGCTTGTGTTGCGATCGAAACGTCGTGAGCTATTAATCTTCTTCCTACGCGACTTTAACCAAAGAACCAAAAAGTATTCACGATGTTGCTACATACGTGATGTCCGCGATGTGAGTACATCGCATGCCGTGCCCCTCTTAGGCCCGCACAATACAGTGACATGAGCGAAGTCACTACACGTGTACACAGATACTTACGAATATTAGTGTATGTACACTAACACTAACGAATATTAATTTGTGTATACAAATACTAATGAATATTAGTCATGTATGCATTTGTAATACACGTGATAGTCACAGTGTTACGTATCAATGTATCATACACTGCGGTATAACCACAACAACACAACAGACAACACAACACCAGCATGTGTGTGTACGCGCCACGTGCACTGCTCAGGCACTGCTTGTGCCGCTACTGCACACGCATCGCCGTGACCGCTGTGCGAGCGTCGTCGCTGTCCATACCACAGATGGACGCTCACCAACTCTGGACACAAACTCAGCCCACGACGACCTCCAGATTTCCTCGGACCTCAGGACGGTGACATGGAGCGGTGTCCCCAGGGTCGACCCATCACCCACACCGCTTTGAGTACTGGCCACAAGCCCTGTGCTCTGAGAGCTTCTCGTCGGGTCAGCACTACTGGGAGGTGGACGTGGGGAGCGCGAGGCTGTGTCGGGTTGGAGTCGCGTACGGGACGATCCCACGGAGAGGGAGTGGTAGTGAATGTGTCCTGGGAGTGAGTTACGTCTCCTGGTGTCTCCAGAAAGATGGCAACAGCTTCTCAGTGATGCATGGTGGGGTAGCGACCTCACTGTCGGTGCCGGAGCCTTTTCTGAGAGTTGGGGTTCATCTGGACTGGGACGCGGGGCTGCTGTCGTTTTACAGCGCCGACTCCATGGCGCCGTTGCACTCATTTCACCAAACCTTCACTCAATCCCTACATCCTGGGCTGGCAGTGTGGGATGACTCAGTGAGGATCGTGGATCTGAGTGGTGCGTCCTGAGAGATGTGAACGTGAACAGGGCAGACGCCACGACGCACGGCGCTCGCCACCCTCGTCACCGTCACACGCAGTGCCACGCCCGTGACTGGCTGGTGGCTCTCCATCACAACGGAGGGGGGGGGGCGTAAACAACCATAGGGGTGGGGGGGAATAGATATTGCTCTGTGTATGTGTGAAGCTAACATGGATGTATTCACCCTGGCAGAGGAGTGTGACTATAGTGTAGGAGTGCAGTGATTAGCAATGGTGAACTGGGATGTGTTTGTCCATAGGTGGTGTCATGCATTGTGGGAGCGATACAGTAATAATATTAATTTAAAAAAGTAAAAATGTACGCGTACGACATTGGCGTTGTAACTCTTGTATAGTCGATTATACAATAAAAACACAAACAACAATGTAGTGCTCACTGCATCCTGCAACTCTGTTCATTAATTAAACACGAGGACCAAATAATCTACACAGCCACTGCCAAGCAAATTAAATCTACAAATTAATAAACAATTAAAGAGATGGCGCCAAACACAAAAGGCACCAACAATGTCCGAGCTGTTCAAGTTATCTGCTGCCGCGACATGGACGTGGTGACGTCTCCACGCACGCTCCCCCAACGCTGTGACATTACCACGTCACCCCTCCTCCTCTCCCCCCACCCCCCCACGCGCTACCCCCACGCCCGCCCCTCACCACTGCAACATCTGTGAACACAAACGTACAAAGTCAGCAGGGGATCAAACACAAATAATTTCTTTGTCAGTGGGCAAACGTACAAAATCAGCAGGGGATCAAATACTTTTTTCCCTCACTATCACCCTCACTAAAGTAGGCATCGGTGCATGCTACAGCAGGACCGTGACCGTAGAGAGGACATAGAACAATAATTGAAAAAAACCCATCACGACCTAAGCAGCTAACACTGAATGGGGAAAAAAAAGTGAAACAACACGCAATTAATATATAACATGAAAAATATGTACATCGTAAATAAATGAATAAAAAGTAGAGGAACCGTTGAAATAAATTATATTTGGTGCGAGTGGTGGGCGAATTGTCTTTGTTAGAACGACATTTGCTCCCATCACACAACTCTGTGCTCCTTAACGGATTAATTTAATTTTTTCACAAGCTGAGCTGACTTGTTTTTACCCCCTATACAAGTTAACCGAATGCAAGACGATCACCGTTTCCAAAGCAATGATGGTGGTTTGTGGTAATAAAAGATATTCACCTGGGAAATGTCCCCCAGATGGAACCTCTCATTAACTAAAGGGTGTCCAGGGCACCGATTGACGCATGGGAAAAAAAACAAAAATGAGCTTCATGCAGAATTTAAAACATGCCTTCAAAATGTAACCCATCAACCCGAATGCAAAAAACACCACCATACAGAAATGCAGGTCTCGCCAGTTCTGTCACTCGTACAAGCCATGCACAACGCATTCCACCAGCTGCCGTCTGAGTGCAAGACTGATCCGGTTTGGTTAGGAAGCCACTAGACTTATGTGCTGTTAAATAATCGAGATTAACAAACTAATTTCATTAAAACTGATGATCATTGTATTTAGTTTGATTTCCTTCTCCCGCATCTATGATTAACACGGTTGGCTAAGTACGCTGCCAAAGAATTGCAAGACACATGCACACGTCTTGTAATGACCTGCATTGTAGTGGCTCTTGAAATATAGATTTTTCTTTTTTGCCATTTCTAAAAAATGGCTTTTCTTGTTATTTTTGTTGCTGGGTCTCATGGCAGGCAAAGAGTTGGGGAGGGCCAACGACAAAAAAGCTTGCCCACAATTGCCGGCGGGATCGTCCTTTAAAAAGAGTTTGTTAGCCCAGTTTGCATGAGTCAGGGAAGTGATTCTGAAGTGTGTGTGAGAGAGTAGGCGAGTGGGAGGATGGGTGAATGAGTGGGCGAGTGGGAGGGTGGGCGAGTGGAAGGGTGGGTGAATGAGTGCGTCGGTGTATACGTGGGTGAGTGAGTGGACAAGTGAACGTGTGATTGCATGACTGTGTGATTGGGCCAGTCAATGGGTATGTAATTACGGAACGCTTTTATGTTGTCTTCTGGCAAAGTCGCCCTTGAAAACAAATAACTTCTTCGGACAATGGGATCTACTTGGGGAAGTACACTTCTGGTTGTTCTGAAACGCCTTGAGGAGCGGCCGTCAGTCTTTTTTAGCTGCCATGATGCCTGCGCATTGCACCACGCTGTGCATCAACACGCCAGAGGGGCAGCGTGTTGTGATGATTTTCATTGGCAAACTTCAGATGGCCATGTATATGTGCTTTCTTGAGTAGGGGACCTTGCGGGCGCCGCAGGATTTCAGTCCTTCACGGCGCAGTGTGTTACCAACTGTTTTTTTGGTGACTATGGTCGCAGCTGCCTTGAGATCATTGACAAGATCCTCCCGTGTAGTTCTGGGCTGATTCCTCACCGTTCTCATGATCATTGCAACTCCACGAGATGAGATCTTGCATGGGGCCCCAGGCCGAGGGAGATTGACAGTTCTTTTGTGTTTCTTCCATTTGCGAATAATCGCACCAACTTTTATCACCTTCTCACCAAGCTGCTTGGCGATGGTCTTGTGAACATTACAGCCTTGGGTAGGTCTAGAATCTTGTCCCTGACATCCTTGGAGAGCTCTTTGGTCTTGGCCATGGTGGAGAGTTAGGAATCTGATTGATTGCTTCTGTGAACAGGTGTATTTTATGCAGGTAACACGCTGAGATTAGGAGCACTCCCTTTAAGAGTGTGGCTCCTAATATCAGCTCGTTACCTGTAAAAAAGACACCTGGAAGCCAGAAATCTTTCTGATTGAGAGGGGGTCAAATACTTATTTCTCTCATTAAAATGCAAATCAACTTTTAACATTTTTGACATGTGTTTTCTGGATTTTTGTTGTTGTTATTCTGTCTCTCACTGTTCAAACAAACATACCATTAAAATTATAGACTGATAATTTCTTTGTCAGTGGGCAAACGTACAAAATCAGCAGGGGATCAAATACTTTTTTCCCTCACTATCACCCTCACTAAATTAGGCATCGGTGCATGCTACAGCAGGACGGTGACCGTAGAAAGGGCATAGAACAAAAATTGAAAAAAACCCATCACGACCTAAGCAGCTAACACTGAATGGGAAAAATAAAGTGAAACAACACGCAATTAATATATAACATGAAAAATATGTACATCGTAAATAAATGAATAAAAAGTAGAGGAACCGTTGAAATAAATTATATTTGGTGCGAGTGGTGGGCGAGTTGTCTTTGCTAGAACGACATTTGCTCCCATCACACAACTCTGTGCTCCTTAACGGATTAATTTGATTTTTTCACAAGCTGAGCTGACTTGTTTTTACCCCCTATGCAAGTTAACCGCATGCAAGACGATCACCGTTTCCAAAGCAATGAGGGTGGTTTGTGGTAAAAAAAGAAATTCACCTGGGAAATGTCCCCCAGATGGAACCTCTCATTAACTAAAGGGTGTCCAGGGCACCGATTGACGCATGAAAAAAAAAACAAAAATGAACTTCATGCAGAATTTAAAACATGCCTTCCAAATGTAACCCATCAACCCGATTGCAAAAAACACCACCATACAGAAATGCAGGTCTCGCCAGTTCTGTCACTCGTACAAGCCATGCACAACGCATCCCACCAGCTGCCGTCTGAGTGCAAGACTGATCCGGTTTGGTTAGGAAGCCACTAGACTTATGTGCTGTTAAATAATTGAGATTAACAAACTAATTTCATTAAAACTGATGATCATTGTATTTAGTTTGATTTCCTTCTCCCGCATCTATGATTAACACGGTTGGCTAAGTACGCTGCCAAAGAATTGCAAGACACATGCACACGTCTTGTAATGACCTGCATTGTAGTGGCTCTTGAAATATAGATTTTTCTTTTTTGCCATTTCTAAAAAATGGCTTTTCTTGTTATTTTTGTTGCTGGGTCTCATGGCAGGCAAAGAGTTGGGGAGGGCCAACGACAAAAAACTTGCCCACAATTGCCGGCGGGATCGTCCTTTAAAAATAGTTTGTTAGCCCAGTTTGCATGAGTCAGGGAAGTGATTCTGAAGTGTGTGTGAGAGAGTAGGCGAGTGGGAGGATGGGTGAATGAGTGGGCGAGTGGGAGGGTGGGTGAATGAGTTAGTGGGTGTATAAGTGGGTGAGTGAGTGGACAAGTGAACGTGTGATTGCATGACTGTGTGATTGGGCCAGTCAATGGGTATGTAATTACGGAAGGCTTTTATGTTGTCTTCTGGCAAAGTCGACCTTGAAAACAAATAACTTCTTCGGACAATGGGATCTACTTGGGGAAGTACACTTCTGGTTGTTCTGAAAAGCCTTGAGGAGCGGCCGTCAGTCTTTTTAAATCCTTTATATTAAGTTCGCGTGCTTGCTTGCTTGCTTAGGACCGTGCAAATCTTTCGGTCGTTTTTTAACCCACTTCCCGTGATCCAATCGAGCTGACATTTTCCACACAGACTCGTTGTGCCAGACAATTATTGTTCGTGAAAAAAAATTCCCAAAATTTTACACTTTTTAGGCAAAATTATTTTATTTTACATATATTCAAATAGAACGCATTCATGGCTTTGGCTGAACATCACAGTGCAAGAGCCCAGAGCGTAACCCCTCCACAGGCCGTGGTGGAGTAGTGCAGTTAGTAGCGCCCTCGCTTCCCATGCCAAAGGTCGCGGGATCGATCCCCGCGTCCTCCACAGGCGAATATATTTTTAAATCCTTTATATTAAGTTCGCTTGCTTGGTTAGGACCGTGCAAATCTTTCGCTCGTTTTTTAACCCACTTCCCTTGATCCAATCGAGCTGACATTTTCCACACAGACTCGTTGTGTGTGACAATACATTTTCGTGAAATTTTTTTCCAAAATTTTACACAGTTTAGGGAAAACTAATTAAATATTTAATTACCAATTGCTTAATACTGGCAGACAATCATCTGACCCATAGATTGCAGCCATCTCAAGCCAGAGGACGAGAGAACTCTAGCCGCCACGCATATAAAGGATTTAGAGTGAAAAACTTTGTTTTTACGGGTTTACTTGTTAGCTGCCATGATGCATGCGCATTGCACCACGCTGTGCATCAACACGCCAGAGGGGCAGCGTGTTGTGATGATTTTCATTAGCAAACTTCAGATGGGCATGTATATGTGCTTTCTTGAGCAGGGGACCTTGACGGGCGCCGCAGGATTTCAGTCCTTCACGGCGTAGTGTGTTACCAACTGTTTTTTGGTGACTATGGTCGCAGCTGCCTTGAGATCATTGACAAGATCCTCCCGTGTAGTTCTGGGCTGATTCCTCACCATTCTCATGATCATTGCAACTCCACGAGATGAGATCTTGCATGGGGCCCCAGGCCGAGGGAGATTGACAGTTCTTTCGTGTTTCTTCCATTTGCGAATAATCGCACCAACTTTTATCACCTTCTCACCAAGCTGCTTGGCGATGGTCTTGTGAACATTACAGCCTTGGGTAGGTCTACAATCTTGTCCCTGACATCCTTGGAGAGCTCTTTGGTCTTGGCCATGGTGGAGAGTTTGGAATCCGACTGATTGCTTCTGTGAACAGGTGTATTTTATGCAGGTAACAGGCAAACGTACACAATCAGCAGGGGATCAAATACTTTTTTCCCTCACTATCACCCTCACTAAAGTAGGCATCGGTGCATGCTACAGCAGGACGGTGACCGTAGAAAGGGCATAGGACAAAAATTGAAAAAACCCCATCACGACCTAAGCAGCTAACACTGAATGGGAAAAATAAAGTGAAACAACACGCAATTAATATATAACATGAAAAATATGTACATCATAAATAAATGAATTAAAAGTAGAGGAACCGTTGAAATAAATTATATTTGGTGCGAGTGGTGGGCGAGTTGTCTTTGTTGGAACAACATTTGCTCCCATCCCACAACTCTGTGCTCCTTAACGGATTAATTTGATTTTTTCACAAGCTGAGCTGACTTGTTTTTACCCCCTATGCAAGTTAACCGCATGCAAGACGATCACCGTTTCCAAAGCAATGAGGGTGGCTCGTGGTAAAAAAAAAATTCACCTGGGAAATGTCCTCCCAGATGGAACCTCTCATTAACTAAAGGGTGTCCAGGGCACCGATTGACGCATGGAAAAAAACCAAGAATGAGCTTCATGCAGAATTTAAAACATGCCTTCAAAATGTAACCCATCAACCCGATTGCAAACAAGTAAACCCGTAAAAACAAAGTTTTTCACTCTAAATCCTTTATATGCGTGGCGGCTAGAGTTCTCTCGTCCTCTGGCTTGAGATGGCTGCAATCTATGAGTCAGATGATTGTCTGCCAGTATTAAGCAATTGGTAATTAAATATTTAATTAGTTTTCCCAAAACAGTTTAAAATTTAGGAAAAAAAATTTCACGAAAATTAATTGTCACACACAACGTGTGGAAAATGTCAGCTCGATTGGATCACGGGAAGTGGGTTAAAAAACGAGCAAAAGATTTGCACGGTCCTAAGCAAGCAAGCGAACTTAATATAAAGGATTTAAAAATATATTCGCCTGTGGAGGACGCAGGGATCGATCCCGCGACCTTTGGCATGGGAAGCGAGGGCGCTACCAACTGCGCTACTCCGCCACGGCCTGTGGAGGGGTTACGCTCTGGGCTCTTGCACTGTGATGTTCAGCCAAAGCCATGAATGCGTTCTATTTGAATATATGTAAAATACATTTTTTTTGCCTAAAAAGTGTAAAATTTTGGGAATTTTTTTTCACGAACAATAATTGTCTGGCATAACGAGTCTGTGTGGAAAATGTCAGCTCGATTGGATCACGTGAAGTGGGTTAAAAAACGACCGAAAGATTTGCACGGTCCTAAGCAAGCAAGCAAGCACGCGAACTTAATATAAAGGATTTAAAAAATACCCCCATACAGAAATGCAGATCTCGCCAGTTCTGTCACTCATACAAGCCATGCACAATGCATCCCACCAGCTGCCGTCTGAGTACAAGACTGATCCGGTTTGGTTCGGAAGCCACTAGAGTTATGTGCTGTTAAATAATCGAGATTAACAAACTAATTTCATTTAAACTGATGATCATTGTATTTAGTTTCATTTCCTTCTCCCGCACCTATGATTAAAACGGTTGGCTAAGTACGGTGCCAAAGAAGTGCAAGACACATGCACACGTCTTGTAATGACCTGCATTGTAGTGGCTCTTGAAATAGATCTTTTTTTTTGCCATTTCAAAAAAATGGCTTTTCTTGTTATTTTCGTTGCTGGGTCTCATGGCAGGCAAATAGTTGGGGAGGGCCAACGACAAACAACTTGCCCACAATTGCCGGCGGGATCGTCCTTTAAAAAGAGTTTCTTAGCCCAGTTTGCACGAGTCAGGGAAGTGATTCTGAAGTGTGTGTGAGAGAGTAGGCGAGTGGGAGGATGGGTGAATGAGTGGGCGAGTGGGAGGGTGGGTGAATGAGTGAGTGTATACGTGGGTGTTTGAGTGGGTGAGTGAGTGGACAAGTGAACGTGTGATTGCATGACTGTGTGATTGGGCCAGTCAATGGGTATGTAATTACGGAACGTATTTATGTTGTCTTCTGGCAAAGTCGCCCTTGAAAACAAATAACTTCTTCGGACAATGGGATTACTTGGGGAAGTACACGTCTGGTTGTTCTGAAAAACCTTGAGGAGCGGCCGTCAGTCTTTTTTAGCTGCCATGATGCCTGTGCATTGCACCACGCTGTGTCTCAACACGCCAGAGGGGCAGCGTGTTGTGATGATGTTCATTGGAAACCTTCAGATGGGCATGTATATGTGCTTTCTTGAGCAGGGGGACCTTGCGGGCGCTGCAGGATTTCAATCCTTCACGGCGTAGTGTGTTACCAACTGTTTTCTTGGTTGACTATGGTCCCAGCTGCCTTGAGATCATTGACAAGATCCTCCCGTGTAGTTCTGGGCTGATTCCTCACCGTTCTCATGATCATTGCAACTCCACGAGGTGAGATCTTGCATGAAGCCCCAGGCCGAGGGAGATTGACAGTTCTTTTGTGTTTCTTCCATTTGCGAATAATCGCACCAACTTTTTTCACCTTCTCACCAAGCTGCTTGGCGATGGTCTTGTGAACATTCCATCCTTGTGTAGGTCTACAATCTTGTTCCTGACATCCTTGGAGAGCTCTTTGGTCTTGGCCATGGTGGAGAGTTTGGAATCTGATTGATTGCTTCTGTGAACAGGTGTATTTTATGCAGGTAACACGCTGAGATTAGGAGCACTCCCTTTAATAGTGTGCTCCTAATCTCAGCTCGATACCTGTAAAAAGACACCTGGGAGCCAGAAATCTTTCTGATTGAGAGGGGGTCAAAAACTTATTTCCCTTATTAAAATGCAAATCAATTTAAAACATTTTTGACATGTGTTTTCCTGGATTTTTGTTGTTATTCTGTCCCTCACTGTTCAAACAAACATACCATTAAAATTATAGACTGATAATTTCTTTGTCAGAGGCAACCGTACAAAATCAGCAGGGGATCAAATACTTTTTTCCCTCACTATCACACTCACTAAAGTAGGCATCGGTGCATGCTACAGCAGGACGTTGACCGTAGAGAGGGCATAGAACAATAATTGAAAAAAAAACATCACGACCTAAGCAGCTAATACTGAATGGGAAATATAAAGTGAAACAATACTCAATTAATATATAACATGAAAAATATGTGCATCGTAAATAAATGAATACAAAGTAGAGGAACCGTTGAAATAAATTATATTTGGTGCGAGTGGTGGGCGAGTTGTCTTTGTTGGAACGACATTTGCTCACATCCCGCAACTCTGTGCTCCTTAACTAGTTAATTTTATTTTTTCACAAGCTGAGCTGACTTGTTTTTACCCCCTATGCAAGTTAACCGCATGCAAGACCATCACCGTTTCCAAAGCAATGAGGGTGGCTTGTGGTTAAAAAAAAAATAACCTGGGAAATGTCCCACCAGATGGAACCTCTCATTTACTAAAGGGTGTCCAGGGCACCGATTGACGCATGGAAAAAAACCAAAAATGAGCTTCATGCAGAATTTGAAACATGCCTTCAAAATGTAACCCATCAACCTGATTGCAAAAAAAACACCCCCATACAGAAATGCAGGTCTCGCCAGTTCTGTCACTCGTACAAGCCATGCACAACGCATCCCACCAGCTGCCGTCTGAGTGCAAGACTGATCCGGTTTGGTTAGGAAGCCACTAGAGTTATGTGCTGTTAAATAATCGAGAATAACAAACTAATTTCTTTAAAACTGATGATTACTGTATTTAGTTTGATTTCCTTCTCCCGCACCTATGATTAAAACGGTTGGCTAAGAACGGTGCCAAATAATTGCAAGACATGCACACGTCTTGTAATAACCTGCATTGTAGTGGCTATTGAAATATAGATTTTTCTTTTGCCATTTCTAAAAAAAATGCTTTTCTTTTTATTTTCGTTGCTGGGTTTCATGGCAGGCAACGAGTTGGGGAGGGCCAACGACGAAAAAACTTGCCCACAATTGCCGGCGGGATCGTCCTTTAAAAATAGTTTATTAGCCCAGTTTGCACGAGTCAGGGAAGTATTCTGAAGTGTGTGTGAGAGAGTCGGCGAGTGTGAGGATGGGTGAATGAGTGGGCGAGTGGGAGGGTGGGTGAATGAGTGAGTGGGTGTATAAGTGGGTGAGTAAGTGGGTGAGTGAGTGGTTGAGTGAGTGGACAAGTGAACGTGTGATTGCATGACTGCGTGATTGGGCCAGTCAGTGAGCATGTAATTACGCAACGCTTTTATGTTGTATTCTGACGTGTGCATGTGTCTTGCACTTCTTTGGCACCGTACTTAGCCAACTGTTTTAATTATAGGTGTGGGAGAAGGAAATAAAACTAAATACAATAACACTGGTCAACAAAAAAAATATTTTTTTCTGGCCTGGACTTTTGCAACTGTTTTAGACTAATTTCAGTGTGCTGATTCCAAATCTGATCTCAGATTTGCTCTATCACATCTCATTTTTATGCTATCGGCATATCCCATTTTTCATTGATTTACCCGAAATTAACTCTGTCACTTATGATTGCAAGTTGTTGCGAGTCAATCACTGCTTTAGTGTTAAAATATGGTGCTGTATTTTTAGGATAGTGTGTTTATAATATAATTTTATGTAGATATCCACATTTATTTAATATTTTTCTTCTGCAGTTTTTATTGAAAATGCAACATCTGATATCTCTAAAATATCATGTTAGATTTGGAATCAGCACCCCAAAATTACCTTAAAACCGTTGGAATACCTGATGCCAGAAAAAGTTTTTTGACCAGTGTAATCATCAGTTTTAAAGAGATTAGTTTGTTAATCTCGATTATTTAACAGCACATAACTAGAGTGGCTTCCTAACCAAACCGGATCAGTCTTGCACTCAGACAACAGCTGGTGGGATGCGTTGTGCATGGCTTGTACGAGTGACAGAACAGGCGAGACCTGCATTTTTGTATGGGGGTGTTTTTTTGCAATCAGGTTGATGGGTCACATTTTGAAGGCATGTTTTAAATTCTGCATTAAGCTCATTCTTGTTTTTTTTCCATGCGTCAATCGGTGCCCTGGACACCCTTTAGCTAATGAGAGGTTCCATCTGGGGGACATTTCCCAGGTGAATTTTTTTTATCACAAGCCACCCTCATTGCTTTGGAAACGGTGGTCGTCTTGAATGTCGTTAACTTGCATAGGGGGTAAAAACAAGTCAGCTCAGCTTGTGAAAAAATCAAATTAATCCGTTGAGGAGCACAGAGTTGCGGGATGGGAGCAAATGTCGTTCCAACAAAGACAACTCACCCACCACTCGCCCCAAATTCAATTTATTTCAACGGTTCCTCTACTTTTTATTTATTTATTTACGATGTACATATTTTTCATGTTATATATTAATTGCGTGTTGTTTCACTTTATTTTTCCCATTCAGTGTTAGCTGCTTCGGTCGTGATGGGTTTATTTCAATTACAGTGAGGGAAAAAAATATTTGATACCCTGCTGATTTTGTACGTTTGCCCACTGACAAAGAAATGATCAGTCTATAATTTTAATGGTAGGTTTTTGAACAGTGAGAGACAGAATGACAACAACAAAATCCAGAAAAACGCATGTCAAAAATGTTATAAATTGATTTGCATTTTAAATAGGGAAATAAGTATTTGACCCCTCTGCAAAACATGACTTAGTACTTGGTGGCTAAACCCTTGTTGGCAATCACAGAGGTCAGACGTTTCTTATAGTTGGCCACCAGGTTTGCACACATCTCAGGAGGGATTTTGTCCCACTCCTCTTTGCAGATCGTCTCCAAGTCATTAAGGTTGAGGCTGACGTTTGGCAACTCGAACCTTCAGCTCCCTCCACATATTTTCTATGGGATTAAGGTCTGGACACTGGCTTGGCTACTCCAGGACCTTAATGTTCTTCTTCTTGAGCCACTCCTTTGTTGCCTTGGCCGTGTGTTTTGGGTCATTGTCATGCTGGAATACCCATCCAAGACCCATTTTCAATGACCTGGCTGAGGGAAGGAGGTTCTCATCCAAGATTTGACGGTACATGGCCCCGTCCATCGTTCCTCTGATGCGGTGAAGTTGTCCTGTTCCTTAGCAGAAAAAAAACTCCCAAAGGATAATGTTTCCACCTCCATGTTTGACGGTGGGGATGGTGTTCTTTGGGTCATAGACAGCATTCCTCTTCCTCCAAACAGGGTGAGTTGAGTTGATGCCAAAGAGCTCCATTTTGGTCTCATCTGACCACAACACTTTCACTCTGTTGGCCTCTGAATCATTCAGATGTTCATTGGCAAACTTCAGACGGGCATGTATATGTGCTTTCTTGAGCAGGGGACCTTGCGGCCCTGCAGGATTTCTGTCCTTCATGGCGTGGTGTGTTAACAACTGTTTTCTTGGCGACTATGGTCCCAGCTGCCTTGAGGCCATTGACAAGATCCTCCTGTGTATTTCTGGGCTGCATCCTCATCGTTCTCATTATCATTGCAACTCCACGAGGTTAGATCTTGCATGGAGCCCCAGGCCGAGGGAAATTGACAGTTCTTTTGTGTTTCTTCCATTTGCGAATAATCGCACCAACTGTTGTCACCTTCTCACCAATCTGCTTGGCGATGGTCTTGTGAACATTCCAGCCTTGTGGAGGTCTACAATCTTGTCCCTGACATCCTTGGAGAGCTCTTTGGTCGTCGCCATGGTGGATAGTTTGGAATCTGATTGATCGATTGATTCTGTGAACAGGTGTCTTTTATACAAGTGTAGTGCTCGACTCGACACGACAGCTTCTTGTCTTTCCTCCTACTTTTTTTCGCGTATTTCGATCAACACTCCTCCATCCAACATCGCTCAACGTTCATCCAACTAACACCGATCCACAGGTCTCCTCCACTCTCTCCGCCACAGTTTGGCTGCTCTTTATCAGCTCCGCCGTCCCACTGTCATAACTACATCAGCTTCTCTTCCCACACTCCAGCCGCGTCTCACCTCTACTCTACACTGCTCCACTGCTACCCTACACTTCTCCACTGCTACCCTACACTCCTTCACTGCTACCCTACACTCCTCCACTGCTACCCTACACTTCTCCACTGCTACCCTACACTTCTCCACTGCTACCTATTAGCTCTGCGCTCCGACTCTTCCATCCTCCGTCTCCTCCCAGGCTCGAACTCCCGTCTCTTCAAAATACCCCTCTCTTTATCCCCGAGCCAATTAATTCCAAATTAATCTGGGGCATCCCCCGCCACGCCACTCGCCCCCAGCCCCCGCTGGTACCTGGCATGTTTTTCCCGACAATGTGGCGCGACTCCGCGACAACAACACCCTCTTGGCCAATCAGCGCCCTGCGTCCTTAATTACTCTCTGCCACCTGCAACCGTCCTCAGACATTGTCACCTCCTATGGGACAACAACAACGTCTCGGCTAATCAGCGCCCTGCATCCTTAATTACCTCTTACCACCTGCTACCGTCCTCAGACATCACGTCACCTCCTTTGGGACAACAACAACGACCAGCCAATCAGCACCCCGTGTCCTAATTTGCTCCACTGTACGCCGCGTGCGTGCACACCGACTTCAGCGTGTGATGAATATCTCAGGCACTACACAAGTAACAAGCTGAGATAAGGAGCACTCCCTTTAAGAGTGTGCTCCTAATCTCAGCTCATTACCTGTATAAAAGACACTTTGGAGCCAGAAATCTTTCTGATTGAGAGGGGGTCAAATACTTATTTCCCTCATTAAAATGCAATCAATTTATAAAATTTTTGACGTGCGTTTTTCTGGATGTTGTTGTTATTCTCTCTCACTGTTCAAATAAACCTACCATTAAAATTATAGACTTATCATTTCTTTGTCAGTGGGCAAACGCAGGGGATCAAATACTTTTTTTCCTCACTGTATATGTGCTTTCTTGAGCAGGGGGACCTTGCCGGTGCTGCAAGGATTACAGTCCTTCACGGCGTAGTGTGTTACCAACTGTTTTCTTGGTGACTATGGTCCCAGCTGCCTTGAGATCATTGACAAGATCCTCCCGTGTAGTTTTGGGCTGATTCCTCACCGTTCTCATGATCATTGCAACTCCACGAGGTGAGATCTTGCATGGAGCCCCAGGCCAAGGGAGATTGACAGTTCTTTCGTGTTTCTTCCATTTGCGAATAATCACACCAACTTTTGTCACCTTCTCATCAAGCTGCTTGGCGATGGTCTTGTGAACTTTTTTCCCTCACTGTATAAGGGAATATGAAATTAATCCAAACGCTGGGTAGTAAAGCTAGTAGTTTTATATAAAAAAAAAATTATATGTTGGTATTTGAACATATTTATATCATTATATTTTAAATATAAATGCATATTCATAATCAACGTTTTTGGGTTTAGATCGCGTTATTTACAAATGTGTCGTAACCCTCCACCACCCGACACGGCCAATCAGTAAAAAAGTGTCACGTTGACAAAAGACAAATAGTTCACTGCTTTAGCCCACCGGTGTGTTGAAGCCACAACATTTATAATTTGAGCACGACGTTTCGCTGGTAATTGCATCCAGCATCATCGGGCATGGTGAGGTTCTGCTGTGTCTCCCGTCCTTATATAGAGCAGCAGCAGGGTGACGTCATCATTAACTCATCAGGTGCAAAGATTCAAGGGGGGAGTGATTGTAATTATATACTAGTTTAGTAATCAGGCTATTGTTACGATGCGAGTAAATGCGTATTGTTCAGAAGTGGCCAGGCTATCACAACTAAGTGGTTTACCACGAGGAAATTCATAGCACCCAAATACTCTAAACGCGTGATGTTGATTTAAAATGTGGGGAAAAACTGGAGGACCCGGAAAAAAATAATCCACGTGACCACGCGAAAGCAACATACAAACTCAAATTATACACAATAGAAATCAGGACTGGGATGAAACCCACAATCTCCTGTATACTAGGCAAGGAAGTTAACATCTCCTCGCCACAGAGGCGCTGGGGCAAGTGCTGTAAGCGAGCAGAGGACCTAGAAAGACTGGTGAGGGACACCGCAAAGCGTTGAGTCTTCCCAGGATTCATGCTTACACAATACACCAGGTCTTTTTTATGTTAAGCCAACCTCGGCGATGCTCAGGACCAGTTTATCTATTTGTAAAATATTTAAAACTAAGATATTACTTGTTTTGAATGTCAGCCATCGAAGGGATTTTAAATAATTTCACTGGGGTTGTAGTGCATTGCACAATCCACCGCATATTACACTTAAACACTCGGTCTATACAGACATACAGCCTACTCTCTACACTGTATACACACGATACACAGTCTACTCCAGGGGTGGGCAAACCTTTTGACTCGCGGGCCACAATGGGTTCTAAAATTTGACAGAGGGGCCGGGCCAGGAACAGGTGGATGGAGTGTTTGTGTGAACTAATATAAATGACATGTAAAAATCATTACATGAAAGGATTTGGCCTTTAACAGGTAGCAAAGCATTTATTTGCAAGGCAATTTAACAAATTGCACGAACATGAACAATACAAAAACATGTTGTAACGTGACTGATCAAACATCATGAAAACATCTGAGCCCTGCGCCAAACCAATTACCTCACTTGAACTTCTTTATTATCTACATTAACAGGTTAGAGCAGCCACGCAGGCTGTGTGCGGAGATTTGGCTCCAACCTCGCTGCAGCAACACATCACTTTCAGTTTCAGTGGGAACAGTGTTGTTGATCTCCCATTTTTGCCAGTGCATCCAAGTCTGGAGTTATTTTGGTTGTGGCAATTCTCAGGATAGATCTGAGGTGCTGATCCGTTAACTTTGATCTGTGACGGGCTTTGTTGGCGTTCATGACGCTGAATGTCTGCTCACACACATAAGTCGAGCCAAACAAAGTCAGTATCTTCTGTGCAGTCCTCCGGAGGTTTGGAAACGTGGCTCTGTTAAGTGAAGCATAAAAGTCATTCAGTTTAACAGAGTTGAACTTCTCCTTTAGGACGGAGTCAGACTGAAGATCTATCAGTTCCAACTGCAGCTCCTGTGGTGCTGTTTCAGGGTCTTGTGACAGGGGACAGGACACCAGCTGAAGTGACTGTTCAATGTTTTCGAAATCAGAGAACCTACGGCAGAATTCTCCGTGCAGGTCCTCAAGTGATTTGCTGTATTTTTTTGCGTTTCGCGGTGCCTCTTCCTGCATGGCAAGTGTGGGGAAATGAGCAAAAGATTTGTTCGCAATTTGTCCGGAGAACAAAGTGAGCTTGGATTTGAAGGCTTTCACATGTTTGTACATGTCGTGAACAAACTGATCTTTCCCCTGCAGTTTCACATTCAGCTCATTCATGTGTGAAAATATGTCCACAGCAAACGCAAAGTCACTAAGCCAGTTCTTGTCGCTTAGCTCAGGGAATTCGTCAGATTTCCCCATCAACTCCAAAAATGCGATGATATCTTTTTCAGCTCCCACACTCGTTGTAACACTTTCCCCAAACTTAACCAGCGGACACGAGAGTGGTACAGCAAGTCCTGATGATCCGCATCAGTTTCCTCCAGGAAGGTAATAAACTGACGGTGCTGAAGTCCCCTTGCTCGTATAAAGTTCACAAGTTTTACGACTGGATTCACGACATGATTAAGCTGCAATACAGACTTACACAGGGATTCCTGTTGGATGATGCAGTGAAGGAAAATAAGATCCTGGACAGGGTTTTCCTCTTTCACTTTATCCTGGATTCTTTTCAGCAGCCCAACATTTTTTCCAGTTAAATTTGTCGATCCATCCGTTGTGACATTGACAAGTTTACTCCGAGGTAGCGTCATTCTTTCGATGACAGCAGATACCTGGTTATACAAGTCCTCTCCCCGCGTTGTTCCTTTCAGGGACTCTATGGTCAAAACCTCCTCTGTTATCGCAAAACTGTCGTCAATGCCTCGGATAAAAATGAGGAGCTGAGCAGTGTATTTTACGTCCGTACTTTCATCCAGTGCTAGTGAATATAATTCAAAGGAATCAGACTTTTTGTTTAATTGACTGGCTATATTTTTATCAATCAGTTCCACACGGCGAGTCACAGTCCTGCGTGATAAGCTGACTTTTTCAAATTTGCTTTTGATCTCCGGACACAAGATGTCTGCTGTCTGTACCATGCATTCTTTTACAAACTTGCCTTCGGAGAAAGTGGTAATGAGTGGTAATGTTGGTGAGAAGGTTTTAAAGAAAATTTAAATCGAAGTGAAGAAGGAAATTATTGAAAAGTTTGTATAATTAATGATTTTTTAAACTTTAATTATGTGTTCTGTGCTTAAAACTCTTTAAAAAAACTGTGGGGTCTAGAACGGACTCGTGAAATTTGGAGAGAACTCGGAGTTAAGTGTTGTTTGTTTTGTTGAATTACACAAAGCGTAACAGTTATGTATATAACTTTTGTTATATAAAATTCCTAGTAAGATATTAATTTTGTGAGTGTAGTCATACCCCTCCCCTCATTCAAGCCGTAATTTAGAGAGCGAAAGCGCCGAGTACGTAAATCGCTAACATAAGAACCCGTTAATCTCTTCTCGCATCATTCATACGATGATGCGGTGAAGTAAACGTTGATACGATATTACGGTGAATGCTTCCAAAAACAATACTGTACCCAAATATTACTGTTAACTTACTTTCAATAGAAACATGAATTGCTCATACGAATATTCTCTCTCTCTCAGAATCGACCGACTGATGTAGCAGACGAAACAATCATCTTGTTGAACGATTCTAAACCTTGATGCGGCAATGTTAGTTTTCTCTGTTATTCAAGGTTATCTCAGTGTTATTCAATGTTGTTACATTTAGTTTACTATTACACTGAATTCTATGGCGTAATTAACTATTTTTGTGCTTAATAATCTTAAAAAAACAATATTTATATACAGTTCGTAGGAGTCTGGAACGGATTAATTGTATTTACATACAATCCAATGGGGAAATTAGGTTCGAGTCACGACCAAATCGGGTTGGACAAGTTCGGCGGGCCGGATTAAAAAGCCCAACGGGCCGTAGTTTGCCCATGTCTGGTCTACTCCCTACACTGTTTACACACACATCCTACCCCATACAAACACATACTAGAAACGCATAGAAACATGGACATTATAATACACAGACTAGAGAGACACAAACACTACACCGAGATACACAGACTGGAGACACAGATACACATGCTACACAGAAACTCACAGACGAGACACGCAGAAAAATGCACAGTACTACAAACACCGACACACAGACTGGGGACACACACAATCATGTACAGGACTACACACAGAGGCTGTATATATATAGAGAGACTTATATGCAAACATATGACACAACAAATTCCCGTATAGCCTCAGTAGATCGTGTGGACATGTCCCGTTAGCGAGTAGCAGCAGTGCCTAGGAAAGCCGTCGATGGCTCAAGAGTTGGTGGCTGTCCAGCACCACACCCGCCTGGGCTTGACTGTCTGCCCAGTAGCGATGTTCACTACACACCACACCAGGTAGGATGCATTTGATGTTGAGTCGAACTAGGGGAGGCCCAGGGCCGGTTCAGGTCATTGCCAACACTGCTGTTGGTGGTGTTGGTGGCCGGGTAGTCCTCTACTTACGATGGAGATGCGTTACGACGACCCCATTGTAAGTCGAAGATGGCCTAGCCTACCCAGGAGTCTTAAAGAATGGTGATAATTTAGCAAAACAGAGCAATTTACAGTAATGTACTGTATAAACTATATACCGTATGTATTTATTAATTACAAGACTGTATTGCACAGTAAAATTCAAAGTAATAAACAAGGTAAATTCTTAGCCTACCTATATTAACTGCAATTTAAAAGAAAGTTTTTTCAGGAAACAAACCTATCTGCTATAAAAACTTTTGATATGCATTGAACGTATGTATCGTATCGTGATAACCCTAAAATTAAATCGCTAGAGCTACGTATCACACACGCATTGAACATATCGTAACGTATCATATTGTACTGTACTCACCAAGATTCTGTCCATCGTCGGCATACTTGAACGATGTTAGGTTGTTGATGGCTACATTGACTTAGTTGTCGGAAGAGGATGGCGATAATAAAGTACAGTATCGTACCTCATACGCTGCTGCGTTTGCCTGCTGCGCGAAATGTTAAATATTTGACAATTTTGTCGTATCACTATCGCCATCGTAAGATCAAAATATCGTAAGTCGAACCACCGTAACTCAGGGACTACCTCTACAGTGGTCGTGTACAGATGGACACAGAGGGCCTTATACAGAGACACACAGAAGATCGTATAATGTACTTTCAGAGCCGGCCCTAGACCTTTGGGGGCCCTAAGCAAAATTTGGTTGGAGGCCCCTTTGACCGTTTTAAGTAAGGCCTAAAGAAAAGCAATGACTACCTTATAACTATACTGTACATATTATATCTACTATGTTATTTTTAAAATTTTTAGTCTATTATGTTTTAATTATTCTATGTATACTGTATGTTAATTATCTTTTTTACTCTGCTGGTCCTGAGTACGTATTTCGTTCTTATGTGGCAACATGTACAGAATGACAATAAAAGACCTTGAGTTCTTGAGTTGAGTTCCATGTTTGATGTCTAACAGGAAAATTATGATACCACTGAGCTGAATGGCAGTGCAGTACAACGAACACACACTGATGAACTTGCTGAATAAAAAGACTGATAAAGTGATTTTCACTGACCATCAAAGAAACATTTTTAATTGACACCAGAGTTTAAGAGGCACAAACAACAGCCTATATATAATTTAAATGAAATCGAGCAAATAGAATAACATTTAAATAAAATATTATATAAAATAATAAATAGAACATTTAAATGTTTGAATTTTTCCAAATAAACAAAATTGTTCTGTTAAATGCTTTAACATCACAGCAAATTGTATAATACTAAACCAATTTTATGCAGCATGTTATTAGCAATTATTACATGGCTTGGTTGAATTCCAATGTAGAATGCGGTCTGTTATGTCTTAATAACAGACCGCTGCGAAGTAGGCTATAACACACCGTTGCCATAAAAAACAGAGCATTGCTATGGATGCGGAACAGACTATTTTCTTTAGTGAAGCAATACAATCGTTTTTAAATCAATAAACTCCTTTTTAAATCAATATTTTGTGTCAAATTATTTATTAATTTTGTAGGTAGCCATGTAATAAGCGGGATAATCTATAGCGAGCTGCGAGGCGGTTATTCGCTATAACAACCGCCTCGCTATACATTATCCCTTACGTAAACCACTGTAGCATAACAAAAGTTAATACAAGCACGATTTAGGCTAATGTTAATATAAGACTTTTAGACTGCAGATTATCCATACAGGTATCGGAAAATGAAGCCTACAGGTTTATGTACCTTTATCTTCTTGCTTATTTTCTTCTTCCAGCCTCTTCTTTTGTCGTTTTT
>NW_024705153.1:0-23765 GCF_018977255.1 Callorhinchus milii
AGCAGCAGGCGTCAGGTTCGGGATCAAACCCACGACCTCCTGTACACCAGGCGAGGTAGTTAACATCTCCTAGCCACCGTGATGGTGATGAGAGAGAGACACCCAAACTCCAAATATACAGCAGCAGGAGTCAGGTTCGGGATCAACCCACGACCTCCTGTACACCAGGCGAGGTAGTTAACATCTCCTAGCCACCGTGATGATGATGATGAGAGGAGACACGCAAACTCCAAATATACAGCAGCAGCAGGCGTCAGGGTCGGGATCGAACCCACGACCTCCTGTACACCAGGCGAGGTAGTTAACATCTCCTAGCCACCGTGATGATGACGATGAGAGAGAGAGACACGCAAACTCCCAATATACAGCAGCAGGCGTCAGGGTCGTGATCGAACCCACGACCTCCTGCATTCAAGGCGAGGCAGATCGCAGTGACCTCTCACCTGGCTAACGAAAGGGCACCGTCCAATGTGTGCTGGGTGAGTGTCTCTGGGTGTGAACTCACCCCGAAGGAGTAGATGAACAGTGAGATGAGGACCGGCTTCATGGCCGGCTCTGTCTGCTGATGATCGCAAAAGAAAACGAGCCATTAGTCCATCTCACGGCCGCACTCCAACGGTTCACACTCCCTCACTTTCACATCACTCCGCTTCAACATCTTTCCATTCGTGACATCGGCGATGAGTTTCATCTTTTTGCATTCGGTTTTCCCATCTGCTATAATATAAACGCACGCTTAATTTCTACACGCCAGAGGTCGATACCCGGCTACCCGTACCCGGCCGGGATTTCATTTATACCTGATGATGATTGCTTGTGTTGCAATCGAAACGTCGTATGCTTGTATTTAATGTATTATTTTATCTTTACACGTGACTTTACCGAAAGAACCACCAAAGAGTAATTCCTGCAGTCACGAAAGCTCCAAATTAAGTTTGAATGTTTGCGTGTCGTTAAACCGACCATCAGCCGACACAGCCAGTTGGCAAGGTTTATCACGCGAACACACCGTGCCAATCTGTCACTGGAGCAGCACTAACCGGTTGTGTGTTGGAGTGTCTGTGTGTGTGTGTACACACTGTGTGTGTACACACGTACACACACACAGTGTGTGTGTGTACACTGTGTGTGTGTGTGTACACTGTGTGTGTGTCTGTGTGTGTACACTGTGTGTGTGTGTACAGTCACTGTGTGTCTGTGTGTGTGTCTGTGTGTGTGTGTACACTGTGTGTCTGTGTGTACACTGTGTGTCTGTGTGTGTGTGTCTGTGTGTGTACACTGTGTGTGTGTCTGTGTGTGTGTATACACTGCTGTGTGTGTCTGTGTGTGTGTGTACACTGTGTGTACACTGTGTGTCTGTGTGTGTGTGTACACTGTGTGTGTGTACACTGTGTGTGTGTCTGTGTGTGTGTGTACACTGTGTGTGTGTTACACTGTGTGTGTGTGTTACACTGTGTGTGTGTGTACACTGTGTCTGTGTGTACACTGTGTGTGTGTGTACACTGTGTGTGTGTCTCTGTGTGTGTGTACAATGTGTGTGTGTACACTGTGTGTGTACAATGTGTGTGTGTGTACACTGTGTGTGTACAATGTGTGTGTGTGTACACTGTGTGTGTGTGTGTGTCTGTACACTGTGTGTGTGTACACTGTGTGTCTGTGTGTGTACACTGTGTGTGTACACTGTGTGTGTGTCTGGCTGTACACTGTGTGTGTACACTGTGTGTCTGTGTGTGTCTGTGTGTGTACACTGTGTGTCTGTGTGTGTACACTGTGTGTGTACACTGTGTGTGTCTGTGTGTGTACACTGTGTGTGTACACTGTGTGTGTCTGTGTGTCTGTGTGTGTCTGTCTGTACACTGTGTGTATACACTGTGTGTCTGTGTGTGTACACTGTGTGTGTACACTGTGTGTGTGTATACTGTGTGTGTACACTGTGTGTGTACACTGTGTGTGTACACTGTGTGTGTGTGTACACTGTGTGTGTGTGTACACTGTGTGTGTGTGTACACTGTGTTGTCTGTGTCTGTGTGTGTGTACACTGTGTGTGTGTATACACTGTGTGTCTGTGTGTGTGTGTACACTGTGTCTGTGTGTACACTGTGTGTCTGTGTGTGTGATACTGTGTGTGTACACTGTGTGTGTCTGTGTGTGTGTACACTGTGTGTGTTACACTGTGTGTGTGTGTGTGTCTGTGTGACACTGTGTGTGTGTTACACTGTGTGTCTGTGTGACACTGTGTGTCTGTGTGTGTTACACTGTGTCTGTGTGACACTGTGTGTGTGTATACACTGTGTGTCTGTGTGTGTGTCTGTGTGTGTGTTACACTGTGTGTTGTGTGTACACTGTGTGTGTACACTGTGTGTGTGTGTATACTGTGTGTGTACACTGTGTGTCTGTGTGTGTGTACACTGTGTGTGTATACACTGTGTGTCTGTGTGTGTCTGTGTGTGTGTGTACACTGTGTGTGTGTACACTGTGTGTCTGTGTGTACACCGTGTGTCTGTGTGTTGGATGTAGAATGTGTGTGTACACTGTGTGTGTGTATACACTGTGTGTCTGTGTGTGTGTCTGTGTGTGTGTATACACTGAGTGTGTGTGTGTGCACTGTGTGTGTACACTGTGTGTGTGTGTATACTGTGTGTGTACACTGTGTGTGTACAATATGTGTGTACACTGTGTGTGTGTACACTGTGTGTGTGTGTACACTGTGTGTGTGTATACACTGTGTGTCTGTGTGTGTGTGTACACTGTGTGTGTGTGTACACTGTGTGTCTGTGTGTACACTGTGTGTCCGTGTGTGTACACTGTGTTGTGTGTCTGTGTGTGTACACTGTGTGTGTGTATACACTGTGTGTCTGTGTGTGTGCTCTGTGTGTGTGTATACACTCAGTGTGTGTGTGTGCACTGTGTGTGTACACTGTGTGTTGTGTACACTGTGTGTGTCTGTGTGTGTACACTGTGTGTGTGTACACTGTGTGTGTATATACACTCAAGTGTGTGTGTGCTCTGTGTGTGTGTATACACTCAGTGTGTGTGTGTACACTGTGTGTGTACACTGTGTGTGTGTATACTGTGTGTGTACACTGTGTGTGTACACTGTGTGTGTACAATATGTGTGTACACTGTGTGTGTGTACACTGTGTGTGTGTGTACACTGTGTGTGTGTGTACACTGTGTGTGTCTGTGTCTGTGTGTGTGTACACTGTGTGTGTGTATACACTGTGTGTCTGTGTGTGTGTGTACACTGTGTGTCTGTGTGTACACTGTGTGTCTGTGTGTGTGTATACTGTGTGTGTACACTGTGTGTTCTGTGTGTGTGTACACTGTGTGTGTATACACTGTGTGTCTGTGTGTGTCTGTGTGTGTGTGTACACTGTGTGTGTGTACACTGTGTGTCTGTGTGTACACTGTGTGTCTGTGTGTGTACACTGTGTGTGTGTATACTGTGTGTGTGTATATACTGTGTGTGTGTGTGTGTGTGTGTGTATACTGTGTGTGTGTGTGTGTCACACTGTGTGTGTATACTGTGTGTGTGTGTATACTGTGTGTGTACACTGTGTGTGTCTGTGTGTGTGTACACTGTGTGTGTATACACTGTGTGTCTGTGTGTGTCTGTGTGTGTGTGTACACTGTGTGTGTGTACACTGTGTGTCTGTGTGTACACTGTGTGTCTGTGTGTGTACACTGTGTGTGTACACTGTGTGTGTGTATACACTGTGTGTGTGCACTGTGTGTGTGTCTGTGTGTGTGTATTCACTGTGTGTGTGTGTGTACACTGTGTGTGTACACTGTGTGTGTGTGTATACTCTGTGTGTGTACACTGTGTGTGTACAATATGTGTGTACACTGTGTGTGTGTACACTGTGTGTGTGTGTACACTGTGTGTGTGTGTACACTGTGTGTGTACACTGTGTGTGTGTGTACACTGTGTGTGTGTGTTCAGCACGCCCGGCGGACCCGTTATTCGATCCCGACTCCTGCCGGGGGAGGCGCTCCGGGCGCGGCGGGTCCGCTAGGAAAACTCGGGATGGCCGAGGCCGACTAGGCCGCAGTCTTCCCTCCCCTCTGTTCTAGATGGTGACGGTGTTGCTGATGCTGTTGTTGTTGATGCTGTTGTTGTTGCTGATGTTGTTGTTGTTGATGCTGATGATGTTGTTGATGTTGTTGATGCGATGATGTTGTTGATGCTGATGTTGATGATGTTGTTGTTGATGCTGATGATGTTGTTGATGCTGATGATGTTGTTGTTGATGCTGATGATGTTGTTGTTTATGTTGCTGATGATGTTGATGATATTGCTGCTGATGCTAGGGGTGGTGATGATGTTGATGTTGTTGTATATGATGGTGTAAATGATGTTTATTGATAATGTTGATGATCGCATACATCAACATAATTTATTAATTTATTCAGTTAGGGTAGCCTCTCATTGTTGGAGGGAGGGTCTTGTACCCCAGAAGTGACGTCATGTCATCTGCTGCCGCGTGACGTCACGAGGTAACAGAAAGCTGGAGGTTCGCGCGTGAACTGCAATCCGAGGTGAGAAATTCTCATCGCGGTTGTTGTTGTTGTGGTTGTTGTGGTTGTTGTTGTTTACCAAGCTAGAGCCTCGCTCTCTCTCTCGTAGGGATGTCACTAGAGCAGCAGCAGCTTGTGAATCGATGTCCAAGTTGGAACTTTACAACGCGGGGCCTAGACACGCGGGGCCTTGCCTCCTGCCCTCGCCTGGTCGCGTTTGCTTTAATTCCCTCCCTTAAGTTTAATTTGTCTTCACGCGGCTCGCTACTTTGTCACTTTGGTTTATTGTAGATATTAACGCAGTTTTTTTTTCGTTTTTTTCCAGCCCAAGCCCGCCTAAGCTGCTGTACCGCTCTTGTTTACAGAAGCTACCTGCCACAACAACAACAAGGTGGGTTTTGTCAACGCGTGTCTCGGTGTTTTGACTTAAAACTTTAGTAACTGCAGCAATTCATATTCTTGGTTCTTTCGGTAAAATCACAGAGATAAAAAAGAATAACGGATAATAATATTAAATTAAAAAATTTGCAAATAAAGAATAAACCCACGACGTTTCGATCGCAACACAAGTGGTGTTTTTTTTTATTTAATTTCATGATCTGTTATTTTTATTTCCTATCTACGTGACTTTACCGAAAGAACCAAGACTACGTGTGTCAATGTCTGTCTGTCAAAGACGCTGAATGTGGAGGGGAAAACCGGGCAGTGTGTGACAGTGTAAAGTATATTAACTCTGATGAACACGGAGGTTGTAACAAAACAATAGTTTATTTTAGTTTTCCTCTGGAACTCTTTATAAGAGTGGAAGCAGGAAGTTAGCACAGCACACACACGTGCAGCAGCTGACGTCAGATCTGTTCATCCCATCATTCAAGGACATCTGAGCCTGGCTTCACACCGCTAAGTTGCGATTGAACAACATTCCTGCTGCTGCGGAGGGAGCTGGTAGGAACGTCGGGTTGCTCGCTCAATGGCCTGCAGGGTCAACGGCGGCGTGGTGTATTCCGCAAATATGCCCGACTGTGAGGGCGGGCACAAGCCGGCGTGAGTAGGTTAAACGTTGAGTTTTATAAGGCACCACGGGGTGACCAGCCCCTCCCCACCCAGCCCCACCCTCCCCACCCACACCCAGCCCCACCCAGCCCCTCCCACCCTCCCACCCAGCCCCTCCCTTCACGACGACACAAAATCCCCTGTGGGCTGGTGTAACCAGGAGGTTCCTACCAGTAATAATTTACGCATTTCTGCATAACACAAATAGGATTGTTTTCAACACCCTTTGCTATGTCAGCCGAATTTAGCTCTTATAATTTTTCTTTTTTAGCCAGACAGCCAAAATTGTATGCTCGGAATTTTGGGTTCACATTCATTTTGAAGATACGAGGGCTTCCAGGCATATTTATGACCATTCACCCTCTCATTGTGTGCAATAACAGCCCGTGTGATGAATTTGGGAAACTGTTTCACTACATCATAAACATATGAATAAGTATAGACGTGTAAGTCACGTGTGACTGTGTATATATGTATTCCGCTGTGCCTCGATACTGACGTGTAGATGATGTGGATATTCTTTTTTTCTGTCTGCAGCTGTTGCTTCCTGTGCATAATTGGTCTGATGGAGCAAAGGCACTCGGCGCAGCTCGGTGCAAAAAGGCATCAATGCGACCGGTGTGCATACAGCACGGATTGTACTGGACATTTTACACAGCACCAGAGAACTCACACAGGAGAGAAACCCTTCAAGTGCAGTGTGTGTGGGAAGGCGTTTGCACGTCATCTACTCTTGTAACACACCAGAGAACTCACACAGGAGAGAAACCCTTCAAGTGCAGTGTGTGTGGGAAGGCGTTTGCAGAGTCATCTACTCTTGTAGCACACCAGAGAACACACACAGGAGAGAAACCCTTCAAGTGCAGTGTGTGTGGGAGGGCATTTTCACAGTCATCTACTCTTATAACACACCAGAGAACACACACGGGAGAGAAACCGTTCAAGTGCAGTGTGTGTGGGAAGGCGTTTGCACATTCATCTGATCTTGTAAAACACCAGAGAACACACACGGGAGAGAAACCCTTCAAGTGCACAGTGTGTGACAAGGCGTTTTCACAGTCACATAATCTTGTAGTACACCAGAGAACACACACGGGAGAGAACCCCTTCAGGTGCACTCCGTGCGGGAAGGCGTTTGCACAGTCACAAATCTTCATAGACACCAGAGAACAAATATCCACAAGGAGTGGAGTCTGAAATCAGCTTGTGAAAGTCAAAGTGCTGCAATGAGCCCATCCCTCATCAAACAAGAACCGGAAGAAAATCCCAGCTTGGACACTTTTAAAGGTAACGAGGTGAAATATGAAGAGGTGAAGGTGAAATGTGAAGAGGTGATGGTGAAGAGCGAAGAAGTGAAGGTAAAATGTGAAGATGAAGATTCAACTCCAGAATGGACCTTCACATCGATGGAGGCAACGTGAAGCAGGAGGAGAATTCTGACTGTGAGGCAGAGTAAGGCAACTCCAAGCATCTTCTTGGTTCTTTCGGTAAAGTCACGTAGAAGGGAAGTAATACAATAATACAAATAAAACATGATCAAATAATTCTCACGACGTTTCGGCCACAACGCAAGCAGCCGTCCTTAGGTGAAAGAACCAAGAAGATTAATCCCTGCAGTCACGAAAGCTTTAAATCGAAACTCCCAGCAGTTTGTGGAGGTGTGGGTGGACTTCCTAGACAACACAAAGTCAAATGGAGACCCGGTAGATGTGTCAGCCTGAGACGATGTCGCTGCAATAGATGCACCTTTGTCACAGGCCTTTAATGACAATAACGTGAAGTTGAACACTCAGTTCCTAGGTTCAACCTGCAGGGTAAGAGCGAGTGGCCAGTTACTGCAGCTACATACTATTAACACTCCTTCCCTTTGTTAATGCTACCCCTATCCCCTTCCTTTGATGCTGCTAATTCTGCATAATGCACGGGCATAAGTAGTACTAATCACATACCTGCATTTCTCATAAATATGCTAAATGCCTCTTGATTTGCAAATTCCTTTGTCAAGGCACCCAGCTTATATATATGCTCCAAGCTCGTGTGCTGTTTCATTCAGACGCTGTCACCTCGACAGACCTGGTTTTTACCTGAGGACGGCTGCTTGCGTTGTGGCCGAAACGTCGTGAGAATTGTTTTATTTTTATTATTTTATTACTTCCCTTCTACGTGACGACTTTACCGAAAGAAGCAAGACGAGTGGCCAGTCTTAGTGGACCTGTGGGTTGAGTCAATCTCTCACCAGGAGCGAGAGCCAATAAGCCCCCAATCATTCACGATGTTCTCATCATAATTGCTGTTGCATGGTGCTTGTCTGAAACACTCGAAGAGCATCCCCAAGTAGCAGCTGCCCCTGTGTGGCAGAAGGTGGTTGCCCTGCACCGGCCTGCGTGTTGTCAAGAGCCTGTCAGTAGTGGGCGATGATTGATCTGTTATCTCAGCTGTGTCGTTAGTCGGTAATGTTTAGAATTAGCTACATTTTTGACCCAGACGCCAACTTGCAAAGGCCTACTCGTTTTGAATTGCACAATTGTGTGTTTCACATCCACTGTTCAGTAGAGGGTGCATTCTTTAAATAGCTCCTTGTTAATAAGATGTTATCTAAACTATATTGTTCAATTTTGGAAGAACGTAATCAACCAGGTAGGGTGTTGACTGTTGTGTTGGCTGACTCTTGTGTTGTGTTGCATTATATTTCTAAGTTCACTATGTTTGTTTTCTCATTCAATTGTTGTACCTGACGATGGTTGCTTGTGTTCCAATCGAAACGTCGTATTCTATTAAATTTCGTTCTACGTGACTTTACTGAAAGAACCAGAGAATAAGATGTTATCTGATGCAGTATATTTCACTGCAGTTATTAAATTTTGTGCATATGCCTGTCAATAATTTAGAATGAATACTTGTCTGATTGTGTGCGTACATGTAACACACACTGTACGTACACAATGTACACACAGAGTACACACAGAGTACACACACAGTGTACACACACAGTGTACACACACACAGTGTACACATACACACAGTGTACACACACGCACAGTGTACACACACACAGTGTACACACACACACAATGTACACGCACTGTGTATACACACACTGTGTATACACAGTGTACACTCACTGTGTACACACACACACTGTGTATACACAGTGTACACACACAGTGCACACACACACACAGTGTACACACAGACAGTGTATATACACACACACAGTGTACACACACAGTGTACACACACTGTACACACACACTGTGTACACACACACACAGTGTACACACACAGTGTGCACACACACAGTGTACACACACAGTGTACACACACACAGTGTACACACACACAGTGTACACACACACACACAGTGTACACACACACTGTGTACACACACACAGTGTACACACACACACAGTGTACACACACACACAGTGTGCACACACACAGTGTACACACACACACAGTGTACACACACACACACAGTGTACACACACCCAAGGGGTCTCTGTTCAAGAGATGGAGCAATGGAAAATGGATCTAAATCAACTTAGACTCCAACCCCGCTCTGTGACGTCACCACTCAGCATTACGTCATCCGCGTGAAACGCCAAGGGAGGTGTACCTCGCTAGTGACGTCATGTCACCAAGGATGTCACCCCCCTCCCCCCCGTCCACCGCGCTCTTGAACGTGACGTCACCTCCGCCTCGGTCACTGCAGAGATCGTTCCAGTTGCCAATCCTTATTTGGGCAAAGCCACGCCCAGTGACTGGCGGCTCATTAACATAAAGAGTTCGTTAAAGACGTCACGAGTTTATTGCGACGGTCTCATTAACATAATTTATTCATATTCTCATTTAGTTACAGAGCCGCTCGTTGTGGGAGGGGCGTGTCTCGTACCCAGGAAGTGACGTCATGTCACCTGCTACCGCGTGACGTCACGAGGTAACAGGAAGCTGTCGCTCCGCGCGTGCAGTGAAATCCGAGGTGAGAAATTCTCATCGTCGTGGTGGTTGTTGTGGTTGTTGTTGTTGTTGTGGTTGTTGTTGTTTACCCAGCTAGAGCCTCGCGCTCTCTCTCGTAGGGATGTCAATAGAGCAGCAGCAGCTTGTGAATCGATGTCCAAGTTGGAACTTTACAACGCGGGGCCTAGACACGCGGGGCCTTGCCTCCTGCCCTCGCCTGGTTGCGTTTGCTTTAATTCTCTCGCTTATGTTTAATTTGTCTTCACTACTTTGTAACTTTGGTTTATTGTAAATATTAACGCAGTTTTTTTTCTTTTTTTTACCAGGCCAAGCCCGCTTGAGCTGCGATACACCTTGTGTTGTGGGCGACATGCCCACGACACAAGGTGGGTTTTGTCAACGCGTGTGTCAGTGTTTTGACTTAAAACTTTCGTAACTGCAGCAATTAATATTCTTGGTTCTTTCGGCAAAGTCACGTGGATAGAAAATTAAATAAAAATAACGGTTAATAAAATTAATCAAAATAAACAAAATTGTAAATATATAAAAACCACGACGTTTCGATCGCAACACAAGTGGTCTTTATTAATTTAATTCTATTATCTATTACTGTTATTTCCTATCTACGCAACTTTACCGAAAGAACCAAGACTACGTGTGGAAATGTGTATCGGTCAAAGACGCTGCACGCGTGCTGATGTTGACTCTAAATGTGGAGGGGAAACCCGGGAGATTCGGAGGAAAATCCACGCGACCACGGAGAGAGAGACACGCAAACTCCAAATATACAGCAGCAGCAGGCGTCAGGGTCAGGATCGAACCCACGACTTCCTGTATACCAGGCGAGGTAGTTGACATCTCACCATGGAGATACGAGGGCTTCCAGGCATATTTATGACCATTTGCCCTCTCATTGTGTGCAATAACAGCCTGTGTGATGAATTTGGGAAACTTTTTCACGACATCATGAATATATGAATAAGTATAGACGTGTTAAGTCACGCGTGGCTGTGTTTTTGCATTCATCTGTGCCTCGATACTGACGTGTAGGTGGTGTGGATATTACTTTTTTTCTGTCTACAGCTTACGCTTGGTCTGATGGAGCAAAGGCAGTCAGCACAGCTCGGTACGGCAAGGCAACAATGCGACCAGTGTGGATACAGCACGGAGCGGACTGGAAATTTGACACAGCACCAGAGAACACACACAGGAGAGAAACCCTTCAAGTGCAGTGTGTGTGTGAAGGCATTTTCACAGTCATCTACTCTTAAAAGACACCAGAGAACACACACAGGAGAGAAACCTTTCAAGTGTACTCTGTGCAGGAAGGCTTTTTCTTTTTTACATCATCTCGTAAAACACCAGAGAACACACACGGGAGAGAAACCCTTCAAGTGCAGTGTGTGTGGGGTGGCATTTTCACAGTCAAATAATCTTAAAAGACACCAGAGAACACACACAGGAGAGAAACCTTTCAAGTGTACTCTGTGCAGGAAGGCTTTTTCTTTTTACATCATCTCGTAAAACACCAGAGAACACACACGGGAGAGAAACCCTTCAAGTGCAGTGTGTGTGGGGTGGCATTTTCACAGTCAAATAATCTTAAAAGACACCAGAGAACACACACAGGAGAGAAACCTTTCAAGTGTACTCTGTGCGGGAAGACGTTTTCTCTTTTACATCATCTCGTAATACACCAGAGAACACACACGGGAGAGAAACCCTTCAAGTGCAGTGTGTGTGGGAAGGCATTTGCACAGTCACCAAATCTTCAAGCACACCAGAGAACACACACAGGAGAGAAACCCTTCAAGTGCACTGTGTGTGACGAGGCATTTGCACAGTCATCAGATCTTAAAAAACACCAGAGAACACACACAACAGAGAAACCCTTCAAGTGCAGTGTGTGTGGGAAGGCGTTTTCACGGTCATCTTATCTTAAAATACACCAGAGAACACACACGGGAGAGAAACCCTTCAAGTGCACTGTGTGTGGGAAGGCATTTTCACAGTCATCTTCTCTTATAAAACACCAGAGAACACACACAGGAGAGAAACCCTTCAAGTGCACTGTGTGTGGGAAGGCATTTACACAGTCATCAAATCTTCAAGCACACCAGAGAATACACATGGGAGAGAAACTCTTCAAGTGCACTCCGTGCAGGATAGCATTTACACGGTCATCACATCTTAAAAAACACCAGAGAACACACACGGGAGAGAAACTCTTCAAGTGCACTCTGTGTGGGAAGGCATTTACACGGTCAACACGTCTTCAAGTACACCAGAGAACACACAAGCGTCAGAAGATCCACAAGGACTGGAGTCTGAAGACAGCTTGTGAAAGTCAAAGTTCTGCAATGAGCCCATTCCTCGTGAAACAAGAACCGGAAGAAAATCCCAGCTTGGACACTTTTAAAGGTATCGAGGTGAAATGTGAAGAGGTGAAGGTGGAATGTGAAGAAGTGATGGTGAAATGTGAAGAAGTGAAGGTAAAATGTGAAGATGAAGATTCAAGTCCAAAATGTGACCTTCACATCGATGGAGGCAACGTGAAGCAGGAGGAGAATTCTGACTGTGAGGCAGAGCGAGGGAACTCCCAGCAGTTTGTGGAAGTGGAGGTGTGGGTGGACTTCCTCTGAGACAACACGAAGTCAAATGGAGACCCGGTAGATGTGTAAGCTTGAGACGATGTCGCTCCAATAGATGCACCTTTGTCACAGGCCTTTAATGACAAGAATGTGAAGTTGAACACTCAGTTCCTAGGTGCAACCTGCAGGGTAAGAGCGGCCAGTCTTTGTGGACCTGTGTGTTGGGTAGATCTCTAACCAGGAGCGAGAGCCAATAAGCTCCCAAGCATTCACTCTGTTATAATTGCTTTTACATGGTGCTTACTTAATCCGCTCAGCAACTCGGAGTTTTGTATCGTATCTCGTCTCAAACACTCGAGGAGCACCCCAAGTGGCAGCTGCCCTTGTGTGGCACAAGGTGGTGGCCCTGCACCGGCCTGCGTGTGGACAAGAGCCTGTCAGTAGGGGGCGATGGTTGATGTGGCATCTCAGTTGTGGAGTTTGTAGGTAATGTTTAGAATTTGCTACATTTTGACCCAGACGCCAAACCTACTCGTTTTGAATGACACAATTTTATGTTTCACATCCGCTGTTCAGTAGAGGGTGCATTCTTTAAATAGCTCCTTGTTAATACGATGTTATCTAAACTAAATTGTTCAATTTTGTAAGAACGTAATCAACCAGGTAGGGTGTTGACTTGTGTTGGCTGACTCTGTGTTGTGTTGCATTATATTTCTAAGTTCACTATGTTTGTTTTCTCATTCACTTGTTGCACCTGATGATGGTTGCTTGTATTCCAATCGAAACGTCGTATTCTGTTATTTAATTTCTTTCTCCGTGACTTTACCGATGCAGTAAGTTTCACTGCAGTAGTTCAATGTCAATATGCCTGTCAGTAGTTTAGAATGAATACTTGTCTGATTGTGCGCGTACATTGAACATTTTGTCTGAGGGTCAAACATCGAATAAGTGATGTTGGGACAAAGTGTGTATTTGTGTTTGTAAGTAGCCTGTAGAGATTACTCAGGTGAGACCCGTTATTCTTGTGATACAGGTCAAAGGGTACTTTTGTGTTTCAAGGAAGTATCTGCCTCGAGTAGGGAGCATGCAATAGGGAGCATGCTCGGATCATCCATCAGTTACAAGGCGTACCGCTTAAACGTTTCACGTAGAGGAGATGCATTCTCATTAATGATGGACTCGCAGAAGGCCGTGGGATTTATATTTTGTGTAAAACGTTCCTTTGTTTCGTGGAGAGACCGAATAAATGAAAGACGTCTTGTCTGCTGATCTTGTTCATTTCTGTGTACATCGATATCCCACATTGCTTACACGTACACACCACACACAAATAGAAACAAGAACGACTTGCGGGGATGGGCAAAGATTGATGAATCTTTGACAATGGAGCTAGTTGAACGTGTTCGATTCAACATATCTCTGTCTCTGTCCGTCTGTGTCTCTGTTCGCCTCTGTGTGTGTCTCTCTGCCTGTGTCTCTCTGTCCACGTCGTCTCTGTACCTGTCTCTGTGTTGCTCTCGTCTGTGTCTGTCCGCCTGTCTTGTCAGTCTGTGTGTGTCTCTATCAGCGTCTGTCTAACCGTAGTTAACGACTGTCAGCAGCAGGTGCCCGGTCAACTCCCACGACTACGCGGCCACTCAAACTTGCTCCCAACACAGACAAAGATCCCCCGTGTAGCCTGAACAGAATGTTGGGGCAAGTGCTGTTAGCTAGCACCTAACACAAAGACAAAGATCCCCTGTGTAGCCTGATACGGCCGGTATTGGCGAAGAAAATGTACTATGGCCAAGAGTTCCCGACGAGTAACGCAGCAGCGGGTCTCCGCCGGAGACAGCACGCGGCTTCCGTAAGCCACTACGCGTTCGACGCCGTCCCTAGATTGGGACAGGACAGCCCCAATCCCCGTGTCACTCGCGTCGGTATCGGGGATAAATGGCCGAGTAAAATCCGGATAGTCCAGCGTCGGTGCTGATGCCAACCGATCGCGTAGCTCTGAAATGCCGCCTCCTCCGCCGGTCCCCAACTGAGCCTCCGGCCCTTCGCCGTAAGGAGGTGTAAAGGCCTCGCGATCGTGGCAAAGTCCGGCACGAACCTGCGGTAATAAGCGAACCCGACGAACCGACGCACGTCCCCACTGAGGCTGGAGTCGGCCAGTTCCGGACGCACGCCGTCTTCTCCGGGTCCGTGGCCACCCCGTCCGAGCTGACTATGTGGCCCAAATAGCGCACGGATCGCTGCAACAGGTGACACTTTTTAGGCTTAAACTTCAATTTAGCGGAATGCATCCTCGCAAACACCGCGTCCAATCTCCGCAGATGTTCCTCAAACGTGCGGCTGAAGACGATAACATCGTCCAAATATATCAGACACGTGTCCCACTGCAGACCGGTCAACACGAGTTCCATCAATCGCTGGAACGTCGCCGGGGCGGCGTTCAAGCCCATTGGGAGACAAATTGAAACAAGCCCTGCGGCGTACGGAAAGACATCTTTTCCCTCGAGGACTCGTCCAGGGAAAGTTGCCAAAATCCCGATGAAAGATCGAGAGTAGATAAAAACTTCGCCCCAGACAAGGCATCGAGGGAGTCATCCATACACGGCAGGGGGTACGCATCCGCAACGGACACTTTATTCAACCTGCGAAAATCGACACAAAACCGCAATTTCCCATCCTTTTTCTTCACAAGGACCACTGGAGCAACCCACGGACTGTTGGACGGGGAAATAATGTCGGCGGCCAGTATATCCTCTACTGCGCCCCGTATGGCTGCGGGTCCCCGACTCCCCGTACTCCGCCGACGGTGTTTGACGCGGTGGCGACACAATAGCGTCTTCCCGTATAGCCAAGATGGTGGCTTCCCATGGAGACAAGATGGCGGCTTCCCACGGAGACAAGATGGCGGCTTCCCGCATAGCCAAGATGGTGGCTTCCCACGGAGACAAGATGGCGGCTTCCCGTGGAGACAAGATGGTGGCTTCCCATGGAGACAAGATGGCGGCTACCCGCATAGCCAAGATGGTGGCTTCCCACGGAGACAAGATGGCGGCTTCCCGCATAGCCAAGATGGTGGCTTCCCATGGAGACAAGATGGCGGCTTCCCGTGGAGACAAGATGGCGGCTTCCCGCGGTGACACTCAGCCAATCAGCCACTCAGCCACTCAGCAACTCAACCACTCAGCCACTCAGCCAATCAGCCACTCAGCCAATCAGCAACTCAGCCAATCAGCCACTCAGCCACTAGCCACTCAGCAACTCAGCCACTTGCCGTCTCGTGCCCCTAACCACTCACCAACTCACCCACTCACCAACTCACCACTCACCCACTCACCAACTCACCCATTCACTCACCCACTCACCCATTCACTCACTCACCCACTCACCAACTCACCCACTCACTCACCCACTCACTCACCCTCTCAGCCACTCACTCACCAACTCACCCATTCACCCACTCACCAACTCACCCACCCACCCACTCACCCACTCGTGCCCCGACCCATGCTCTGTCCGCCTGAGGCGTGTGTGGCACATTAGGAATGGATCACTCTTTTAAGGGTGTCCTTGTACAGCAAGGGAGTAAAGTGTGGTTCTGTGAAAGTCCTGATGTGCTGTGCAATGCATCAATGCATGTGTGTACAGCAGCATGTAATGTCTGAGTCGGGCCTGTAGGTGGCCGGCAGGGTTAATGAAGAACCGCACGTGTAGACCAGCCACGTGGTTAATGGCGTCTCGGAAGGATTGCTGCGTGTAACACACGCTGTTGCATTTTACAGGTCAAGGACCCAAAGGTTGTTTTTGATCGTTATATAAATGTTCTAGATTTGTTCTAGACTTGTTTTAGACTTTAAGCTTGGCTTTGAATTGTTCGTTTGTGATATATGCAATTAGAGGCGTTTTAGCACTGTGCATTGTAAAGGGATGACGCACTGTAATTAGTTACTGTCATTGTAATTCTCTAACTCTAATACTGTTTAGTCTATAACCATGCCCATGTACCCAGAATATGACTACTTGCAATTCTATTGAGCATAGAACACATGTAAAGTAGTAAGCTGTACAATGGTGATATACAGTACGTATACTGTACGCATACAGTACATATAATGGGTGTAAGATACCGATAGAAGTGGATGGTATAGATAGACATACAGCTTAGGATTAAAGTAATATTCGAATAGTGATGTGCAAATGTGATTGTCAAAGATAAGGTTAACAATCCGCATATCCAGCAACATAATACGTATGTACATCTCACGCATAATTGTACACTTCCGTTTGAATAAGGATGTGCATCTCCATGCATAATTCCGTGCTTCGTGTTAATTTGCAAATATTCACCCCCAATGTCCTCTAAACTGCTGCAAGTTTAGAGGATTATAAAGCGACATACAGCCTGAAATATCAAAATTGGTGATCTCGAGCTTGATTTGGAATAAAATGTGCAAGTTTATACTTTACTGACTTTGTTTTATAAATATATTTAATGACAATCGTGTTGAGCGGGGTGCTTCTAGAAAACGAGTGTTTTATATTAAAAATTCTGCCATGAACTTTGAATGATCATCTGAATGGTTTAGCTTGTAAGCGTGGTTTATTATAATGTCCATATTAAATGTTTTTTGGGTTAGATCGCTTAAATATACAAATGTGTCGTTGAAACCCGCCACCACCCGACATGGCCAACTAGTAAGGATTGTCACGTAAACAGAACTTGCAAATTCGTCACTAGTACAGCACACCGGTGTGTTGGAGAGCCAAGCCACAACATTTACAATGTGAGTACGACGTTTCGCTTGTAATTAAATCTAGCTTCAGTCAGTCGACAGCCAGATTTGGGGGGGGGGGAATTACTGAGGCAATGTACATTAAGCGTGTGCATTATGCGAGCCCTTTGAAACTTGTCCTTCCTGTCTATTGTGTTTATTAAAATAATTTGCTAAAATTCACCCTGCAATGTGCTGCAAACTGCTGCCAGTTCAAAGCCGTTACCAGGGAAATGCGGTCTGAAGTATTAAACTTGTGGTTTGGACCTTTGAGGTGCAAGTTTATACCGTGCTGTCCTTGTTTCATACGTATATTTCAGAACACTCGTGTTGATATGGGCAGGGGAATAGTATAAACTTGACTCGTGGCAGGGGAATGTCAAACAACAGGGATTGCCTCCTTCTAAGAAACGAGTAAAGTTCTGTCTAAACAACCCCCTACCGCATCGGCGATGCCGGACGGAAACGCTGCGGTGGATGTGAGCAATGTCCTGGGAGGCTCGTAGCCACCACAGCCGCCCACGAGGTCTCTGGACAGGTGCGAGGAGCTGGTAACCTCTCCACATTCAATGCACTTACTGATTATCTCCATCAGCATTGCAATATCTTAGACGGTATTTCACAGATAAATCCGATACATTGATCACAGCTTACAGGCCATTGTAAATGTACAGACTAACAACATGCACATCATTATTCAAGGAGATGCCCATCCCTATTCAAATGGAAGCGAACAATGATTCAGCATATTCCTACTTAGGCTTAAGCACAATGGCCATATCTAGCAACATAGCTTAGCTAATCTGGCCATTATAATTAAACCTTAATACGTATGTACATCTCACTGCATAAGTGTATGCATAATTCCGTGCTTCCTTTGAATTTGCCAATATTCACCCGGCTATGTCCTGTAAACTGCTGCACGTTTAGAAGATTGACATACAGTTCGAAGTATAGAAATGAAGATGTCGAGTTTGATTTGGACTAAGAGGTGCAAGTTTATACTGTTCTGAACCTGTTTAATAAACATATTAAGGACACTCGTGTTGAACATGGTGCTTCTAGCAAACAAGTGTGTTCTATTATAATTTACATCATAAACTTTGAATAATAATCTGAATGGTTTAGCTTGTAAGCGTGGTTTATTATAAAGTAACGCAACAAAAACAATCGTCACCTTTTAGTCTGTAACATACGACCTTCGCTGTGTATATACCCCAGTGTGTTTGTGTTCAATATTTTGCACGTGTTTAAATTTTGACTATTGAGGGGTTCCCAGCCCTCGCACCCGTCCAAAGACCTCGTGGGCCGCTGTGGTGGCTACGAGCCTCCCTCCGGGACATTTCTCACATCCACCACAGCGTTACCGTCGACACCGTCAATGAAGGAAGGGGGTTGTTTTTGCAAAACTTTACTCGTGGCAGGGGAATGGCAAAAAATAGGGAGTGTCTCCTTCTGAGAAACAAAAAACGAATGAAGGGGCGTGGGAGCGTGGCGTAAGGTGTGGCAAGCAATAAGTCACAGGCGTCATTCGACTTGGGTCAATGACAGCAGCACACAAATGGTGGGTGGGGTCGTTTGGAATGATGTTGCATTGATGACATATGCAGTTCTCGACGTTGTATTTCATGATCTTAAAATTAAATTGTTTTTGGAATTTACAATCTGCATATCTAGCAACAGAGCTTCGCTAATCTTGCCATTGAGCTTAACCCTGAATACGTATATTCATGTCACCGCATAATTCGCATTCATTTGCTAATATTCACCCTGCAATGTGCTGCAAAATGCTGCCAGTTCAAAGGCGTTACCAGGGAAATGCAGACTGAAGAATTAAAATTGTGATTTGGACTTTGAGGTGCAAGTTTATACCGTGCTGACTTTGTTTTATAAATATATTGAAGTACTTGTGTTGATATGAGCGCGTCAGAACAATCAAGGTGATTTGTTTAATTTAATCCACGCAAATTATTACAATTGCTGCCATACACTTTTAATGATAATCGAAATGGTATAGCTTGTAAGCGTGTGTGTATTTACACTGCTGTGTATGTACACTTGTCTTTGACTCGTGTGTGTGTGTGTACAGGTGTTTGTTGTAAGCATTGTACAGTTAACGAACGCTCAGATATCTTTAAAAATCCGATGTTTCTTCATCTGCAAAACAATTATTAACGTTAATATTGCTGTGCATTCACACTCGCGTGTGTATGTACACTGCATTGTATGTCTATGTACACCACTGTATGGATATGGTAGCAATAACGTACGATCAGTCATCTTTAAAAACAAATCAGGTTTTTATTAATCTGCAAGAAAACTCACATTAATACTCGTATCGAAATCTTTATTAATATTCGTTTGGTCAAACAGTTAAGGAACGAGACAAATTATTTTATTTTCAGGAATATAATAGTTTAAAATCTTCTCAAAATCAAACACGCAAATGTGGATTCATCGTTCCCCATTGACATCCTTATCGATTGAAGTCAAAGGCATCAAACACAGGAACAACGAACCTGAAATCCACGTACATCCTGAAATCTATAATCTGCAGTAGTTTTTATTAAACAATTAAAATAAAGTTATGATCACAGTTATTCTCCAACTTTAGCTCAACAAGACCACTTAGCCACGAGAGTAAATTCAGGAATTGGACCACCTCACAACCACTGCGCTTCACACCACATCAACAAGTAATCCGATATGACTACAAGGCACCACTTTAACGTGACGAAGTCTAGAATGAACTTCAACACGCAAGTAGCTGTGAGACGATCACAACACATGGCACCTTCTACCATAAACACCACACATTTAACAGTATCGATGATACAACCACCAGACGAAGCATCACATCTATCGAAATATAAAATTGTCATCCTGAAATAAGTGAACACTTCTATAACTTTAATGGAAGACTTTTTTTCCGAACACATTAAAGAGCATTCACAACATCACACTAGCTTGGAGCGCTGGAAATCACGCAAATAATAACTTGTACCTCATTGATTGATCTAACAGAGACACAAACATGCATATTCCAGGACTTCAAGAGTTAACAGAAGTACTCAATACTTTAACTCTCCAGCCATCATCATCATCACCAACCATCAAAATCACTATCCATCACCATTATAAACACCCATTATCATCAACCACCTATCAACACCAACACCCATCATCACCAACACCCATCACCATCAGCACCCATCATCACCACCCCTCATCACCACAGATTTTCATCATAACCCATCATCACCACCACCCATCATAAATTAACACAGACAGCTACACACATAGATATGTAATCTGACACAAACATAACAGACACACAAATAAACAATCTCTTTAACGACTTAATAATAACAAAGTCCATATCACCCGTGCCAGGCTAGGTGCACACAGACAAATCCATTGCACAATAATTTACATGTAACTCAAATTCACACTTAGTACTACCACCTCACTCACTTAAACATAACTACATAGATTAAGAAAACCATGAATTTAATAGTAAATAAACCAATAAGATGGTGTTTATACGCTTGCAATTTAATGAATGAAATACAAGTTCATAATTCAAATTATACAAAAATTAACCCGTAAACAATAAGTTTTTCACTATAAATCCTTTATATGCGTGTTCAATGGGCCACAACCCAGCCCACATTGGTCTTTGAAACGGGCGGCGAGAGTCCTCTCGTCCTCTGGCTTGAGATGGCTGCCACCTATGGGTCAGATGATTGCCTGCCACCATTAAGCAATTGGTAATTAAATATACTTTTTTTTTTACCTAAAAAGTGTAACATTTTGGGGAAAAATTTCACGAAAATAAAATGTCACGCACAACGAGTCTGTGTGCAAAATGTCAGCTCGATTGGATCACGGGAAGTGGGTTAAAAAATCGACCGAAAGATTTGCACGGTCGTAAGCGCGCAAGCAAGCAAGCAAAGTGAACTTAATATAAAGGATTTAAAAATAAAACAGAATGAATATGAAGCCTGAGGCCGAGGTGTATGGCAGGCCTAACGGCCAGGCCTCCCTTCTGTCCTCGTCGCAGGAATGGCGACATCAAACAGCACAAAGCAAGGGGGCAAATGTTTAATTTCTGTAGCGTAATTTTGACTAATTAGAGACTACAAACACTATGTACACGATGTACACACACTCGCCACACTTTCTCGACAAAACACGAACTGCACACTCTCTCTTTCTCACTAACTCACTGTCTCTCACTAACTCACTGTCTCTCACTAACTCACTCACTGACTCACTCTGCCACACTCAAGCTCTAACGCACTCAATCTCACACCCACTCACATTCATTCACACCCACTCACTCAAACTCTCATCCACTCACCCAATCTCTCACCCACTCACCCAATAACTCACTAAATCTCTCACCCACTCACCCATTCACTCAATCTCTCACTCATTCACTCACTCAATCACTCACACACTCACCCAATCTCTCACCCACCCACCCATTCACTCACCCATTCACCCACTCACCCATTCACTCACCCTCGCTGTGTAGACCACGGAGTCTGAAGTCGAACCCAGGCCCCTGCTGTTTCCGGTCCCGCGCACAACCAGCACTGCACCACGTGATGCGCCAGCCGGCCTCGTGGAGGGGCGGAGCCTCGCGCTAGTGACGTCACCTCTGTGACGTCACAGCCACAGCCGCAGTGGAGAGGGATGCACACGAGGCAGCAGCAGCAGCAGAAGAAGAAGCCTTTTGAGAGCGAATCATCAACGAGGTGAGCGACCCTGTTGACGATGAATGTGGTTTATTTTTACTTGACATTTTGACCACAAGCTTCATTATTTTTTATGTTTGTATGTAGATTTTCTGCAATCAAATTAGAACTGTTAGGTTACTTGGCATGCCCTGAAATGTTGCTGTTACTGTCGTTGTTGAGACCCCAGGCGAGTCAGAATTTAAAACGAGCATAACCCGTTTAAATCTCATAGAATATGAATAACATTTGGCAGTAATAAAAAAATATTAAGTATGGTCATATGACCCTAATGACCCACAAGGCATATGGGTCCTTTATCAAGCAGTCGAGTAATACAAATGGGCTGTACATGAACATGCATGTCGGGATTAGAGGTGAAATATCATTGTTAAGTCTGGTGATTATGTTTAATGGAATAGGCAGTTGGAATAAACATGTTCGTGTGGGTGGATGAGTGAGTGATCGGGCGCACACATGAGTGGGCAAACAAGCGAGTGAGTAGGCTTTTAAAGCAACAGTCACGATAGTCTTCTTGGTTCTTTCGGTAAAGTCACATAGAAGGGAATTAATAAAATAATAAAAATAAACATAGTAAAATACAATTCTCACAACGGTGAAGAACAGGGCTGTCGAAAAGACAGCGTCTGAATGAACACCACCAAGCTTGGCAGCGTATTTTTAAGCTAGGTTAGAGGGGGAAGGGCGCCTTGAAAAAGGAATTTGCATATCAACAGATGAATTTAGCATATTTATTAAAAATGCAGATATGGGATTAGTCACTACTTGTGGAATGCGTAGGAGGTGGGGGGGGTCTCAAAGTCATATTATGCCCGTGCATTATGTAGCATTAGCAGCAACAACAAAAAAGTCCCGATAGTGTTTTAGATTTGAAGCTTTCGTGACTGCAAGGATTCGTACTCTTAGGTTTTTTTCGGTAAAGTGACGTAGGTAAAAATAAATCATAAATAATAAACATAATATAAATTATAATAGAAATAAAATATGAAATCACGACGTTTTGGAGGCAACACAAGCTTCTTTCATCAGGTGTAAAAAGGCACAGCAAAATAACTACAGTAATTACAGTTATTAACTACAGTTATTTTGCTGTGCCTTTTTACACCTGATGAAGGAAGCTTGTGTTGCCTCCAAAACGTCGTGATATATTATTTTATTTCTATCATTATTTATATATTTTTATTATTTATTTTATTATTTATCTATTTTACCTACCTGAAAGGTTGCTAAATCTGAGCGTTGTTCCAACCTCCCCAGGCCATCCAACTTCAAACAAAATCTACTTCCCAACAACATGGACGGACAAATCACGTGGGCTGAGATCTTGGATGACTATGAGGGTAAGTTCCAGATGCCTGCATCACATGGATTATATGCGGAGGAGGAGGAGGCTCCTTGATAAATTACTTTTCGTAGACATGGCTTGGTGGTAATGGGAAGACGTAATGATCGAGTGTGGCAAAGAGGATGGGTTTAGATTTGAGTTTGTGCCATCTTTGTTCAAACTCGGGTCTCAAGCTTAGGTAATTTACGGTCTCAAAATGCCGACAAAAACATGACTTGTAAAGGTTAAATGCCGTGTTGAAAATATTTCTCAATAGCAGGTCCTGTTGTGTGGTAAGCGGTAATTACTGGGATCTCAAAATTAGTTCTGTGAAACTCCATGTCCTTCGTTCTCTAATTAATTACTCGTCCTTTGAATGCATTTTCTGTTCTTCATAGCCCGGAAGTCGGCGTGCCAGTCGACCACGTGGGGGGACGTTATGGATAAGGTGGACCCTTTCCCAGGCCAAAGTTACAAGAATCGCTCCCCAAAGGTGTGTATGGGTTCTAGATTTGAAGCTTTCGTGACTGCAAGGATTCATACTCTTAGTTATTTCGGTAAAGTCACGTAGGTATAAAATGAAATAAAAATTAATAAAAATAAAATAATAAAAATCACGACGTTTCGGAGGCAACACAAGTCTCCGTCCCAGGTGGGACCGTCACAGCTGAATTTGCTGTATCAAGTGAGGCAGGGATTCCAAGATGCAAGGTCTTAAATACAAGTTAAGGAGGGAGAAGGGGGGAGGAGCTTATCAGAATGTGGTAGCCAATGAATGGAACGTAAGAGAGCACGA